>NW_019384613.1:40202-71838 GCF_000671375.1 Centruroides sculpturatus | reverse complement strand
AAGAGGTTTGCGAAGAATCTTTTCTTGATTTTACTCACCAATTCGGTGCTTGCTTGCATTCTAGGATTTAAATTTATCTACGTAAAAAGAAGGAGTGGGGAAAGGAAGTGAAAGAAACAAACTTTTGAACTTTAACGATACGGAAGCCGTTAATGTGCAGATTACCTAGATACTCTGCAAATTACCTAGGTAATTTGAGAAATTGAACAATTTTCGCAGCTTTAACGGATCACCCTAGTTAATCTGCAAATTAACTAGGTAATGTACACATTAACGGATTTCGAGCTTTAGCGGTAACATATACATAAAAGTTTTTAAGTTATGACTATGTTCTGTTATGATACCTCCATCATAAGTTGAATTGAATACAAATCAAACAAATAATAATAATAATAAAGAAGTGGGAACCATCTCAAAATGAAATGATTCCAAGGCCTATATAGTACTTACTTACAGTATTTATATTTAATCAGAAGCTGACTCATTTTTTATGCTTACTAGCCATAATAATTAGTTATTAACACAAAGATGGTATTTTAATTAATTAATTTTGATACTGATAGACTGGGGTTACTTTGTGACACTTTTCTCATTTTTTAATGTTAATTATCAGATTATTGGAGCAAATGTGTTGCTACTTGTAATTTTAGAAAGATCTAACAATATCCATTTTTTACAAGTAAAGTTTTTAATTGTTAATTTATTGTTTAAACAATACGGTGGGTGATCAGTTAACGAACACTTTCGTGAAAGATTTTTATGATCGGATAACGAACATTTCACTGAACAAACATAAAAAGAAGTGATGAAAATAGCAAATACCGACTGATTTCTTGTCTTCAGGCAACAATTCAATACTTTTCAGATTGCTGGAGATGTCAATATCGACACTCAACCCGGAATAAACTGATCAGATAGTATTCCTCCGAACTTTGAAACTCTCCCTTGTAATTCCAGCCTTTTATTTTTCTGACAGAAACAATTCTTTTATAGTATTCGTGAGTCTGTCGGGTGAGCACTCGTTAAGTTTTGCATTGGTTTTTATTTTCGAAAGGTGAGAGTATGACAGCAAAAGTAGAGAGTGGGCAGATGTTGCTGGGCAGTATGGCTCAAACAGGTCTACAGTAGGCTGCAGTTCAATCTTATCCAAGAGAGATACAGTATAATCAAGAAGACTCAAACAGCTAAAGGAGTAACAAAAATCACATCTGAGAAATAAAGAACATTGAAGTGCTTATAATGGAACCAAAATGAATCTGATTACAAAAGAACACCAAGAAACTTGGTGAGATATGTTTTCTTCTGAAAAAGAGGATTAATGCTGATATCTGCTATTAAAGATCTTTTGGAGAAGTGGTGGATGTCAGATCAACAGTCTTAGAATGGCATACAAACCAGGTTGAGGTTAATAGGATTGAGGATCTCTACAATTACAATTCTATTAATTACTTCTGAAAATTCTGAAGAAGAGAGAAAAGCAATTGATATTAGACAGATTCTTTAACCCCCACAAACAAAAAATCATAACTAATAAAAATGCAAGACTGCGGATATATGTATTTTTATTATTACATATAAATGAACATAGTAAGAAAGTATATATTTTTTATTTTTTGGGGTCTCCAGAATGAATTAATCGAATTCCCATACAAACCTATGGTAAATTGATAATCGGTTAATGAACAATTCGGATAGCGAACAAAGTCTTAGAACAGATTATGTTTGTTAACTGATCACCCACTGTATTGTGAAAAATATTTGTCACAATATTACCCTATGACAATTGCTAGTAGGAAAGGAAAAGAAAAGAAACAAAAATAATTCATTAGAAATACAGGCATACCCCAGGTTATGACCATCTCACAATAAAACTAACTGCAGATATGACAGTCATATATTTGTATCTCTTCCATGATCCACTAAGCTATCCTCATTGATATGACACTTGTCCATTCCAAGTGTTGTCACCTATTCAGTTTTTGAGTCTTATGTCTGATTGAAGACCAAAAAAATTTGGGTTTTAAGAAAATTTGTGACATCATCATTAAATTAATTAATTATTTTTGAATAAAATAGTTGATTTTACACAATGTAAGAGTAGTCGACAATTGTGGGCTCTGATCTTGAAATTTGTAAAATATAGCTTAGATCAGTGGTTCCCAACTTGTTTTTATTGCAGAACCCTCTTCACCTTAGTTAAAAATGTTAGAACCCTGACAGTTTTTAATGATTATAGATAAAAAAGCAAATAGAAACATCAAAAACAGTTTACAGTCGATCCCCCTATAAGATCATTGATTTTTCCGTTTTATCTGAATTACATGTTGTACGAGTCACTTAGATTTTACAAATATGTGAGCCGTTCACAGCCCGGCACACGTATTTGTAAAATCTAAGTGACTCATACAACATGTAATTCAGATAAAACGGAAAAATCAATGATCTTATAGGGGGATCGACTGTATTGAAAATGCTAAATAAATAAATAAACAGATTAACAATGGAAAGCAAATATAATTACTTAAATTGACAAATTAAAGCATATTTAACAATTGTATTATTATTTATATGTTGGATACTTTTTACTGTTATTTTTTAAAATTATTTTCTAGCTTCAGGTTAAGTTTTATCGTTTTTATAGTTTCATTATCTTGTCAAACATTATATTATGATTTCGGTTCTTTCTGTTACCGATAAATCGGTCCTCACTGTTTATAAAGCTTTGTAAATAACTCTAGCATATATAGAGGACGTCATAAGAGGACTCAATTCAAGATTAGAACAATTACACAAAATCTGAATTGATGCATAAAATCTGAAATTCTGAATTCTGAAACAAAATCTGAAATTCTGAATTCTGACAAAATCTGAATTGATTCATACATCACTAGACTCAATGGATTTTATTGTGAAACCCAAGATTTTATTGGCTGAACCCTAGAGTTTCACTAAACACAACTTTGGAACCCCTGATATAGATGATATTGAAACTTCTGATATGATAACTAAGCAAGTTTTTCAACTGAGGAGGAGACTGAATTTAGGAATTGATATGGCATATATTGAACAGCTAATTGAAACCCATGAGGAAGGATTAGCAAATGCAGAATGGATGGAGATACTACATTAAAAAAAATATTCTAAGGATGACTGATGAAGACAATGTTACAACACCTGATCCAACATTAGTCAAAACATTGGAAATTAAAGGGATTGCATTAATTTAAAAAAATTCAGCAACGACTTTCTTAACTTTTCCATCAACTTTTGGTGGTGCCATCTGTTAAGATATTTTATTTTTTTAAAATTTTATATTTTTAACTATTATAAAATGGCAAAAGCTTAATTTTGAGGGTAGAGATGAGTTTTATAAAAAATTGTAAATGTTAACAAGTAAAACTTAAGTTCAACACCACTCGAGACATGACGTGACTACCCTCTATCTCTCCACTTCCACCTCCAAAATTTAATAGCATCAATACTCCTTATACACAAGCTATTGTGCCAAATTTCAATTCTTAATCTTTATCCCATCCTGAGAGATTAAACGAAATATACCCCAACATGTGTGCACAATTTTTTTTGCCTTTTCTTTGAGTTTGGGAGTTCTCAAATCGTGATTTGCAAAAACTGAGGGTCATATCTGACACAATTCTAATACTTTCCCTTGTTATGTATACATAACATCCAGGAAAGTAATATATGAAAATGCTTCGTCAAAATGAAAATATTGTAAACTGTTAGGTGAAAAAATACATAATAATAAAGTGTAAACATTTAAAATTGCAACTTTAAGTTATATTTTTAATTGAAGTTAAAGTGCATGATAATATTTTCATGAAGAAATGTTTTATGAAATGTTTGACAATTGGTTAAAATGACTGGCAATAATAAAAGTTCAAATTTTGGCTGGCTGAAGAGGTTAATATCGACCTACTGCTCTGGGAAGGGGGGATCAAATTTAAGGGATTGAAAAACCCTAGCAATTTTTTTGGGGATAGTCTCTCTTCCCCTCAATGGCTGTTCCATTGTGGACCTAGCCAAATTTATATTGGGCTCAAAAAAAAATTCCTCTTAGTGTTCACTTGGTAGTCAAAAAAATAAATAGTACTTATTATATCTTGATAAATAATTTGTAATAAAATAATGTTTTTCATCGTATAGAACTTAATATTTGATATAGAATCACTTTTCAGTTTTTATTGCCATCTTCCAGCTATTGTTTAATTGACTTTTTTTTTAAAATTAAAAATTGTTCATGTAATTTTTTCATATGGTTTCAAGGTCTTAGAAATTCATTTTTGACAAATTTTTAATGATATTTTTATTTTAAAATATAAGATGAAAATTTTTGAAATTTTTAAACAGTTATGCAGACGGCTTGGCGAGAGAGGGATCCTCAAGCCAGAATTAAAGCCGCGCATGAAGCATTAGAAAAAAATTCTGAGTAAGTATGTCATGTCCTAAATTTGAATGTTATTGAAATAATTGAAAATAATCCTTTTTTCCCCTTGATTTTAACCCTAGTCATGCCAAATTGGAAAATGCATTTGTATCATTACAATTAATTCCCTGGAATCAGCCATTAATTGAATTTTAACTCTTTCCACATCTCCATACTTAATTTTGTTGAGATGTAAATTTGTACTTCAAAAGTATAATCAATTTATCTAAGGTCAGGAAATTATAGTTTGAATTGTATATCTGTTCCTATCTACCCTTGCTATCTAAAGGCCTCATTTACCAATAATTTGAGAATTTTGTCTTCAAATTAAAGTAAATTAAAATGAAAACCCAAAGTTGATTGCAGCCTGAGTTACGTATGTTTGCATTAAAATTATAGAAGTTTTGTTTTTATAAAAAATAAGAGAATTTTCAAGTTTCTTTAATTGTAAATAAAGAGAAACTTTACATTTCAAATTTCAACTGTCTAAAATGTTAATATTCATGACTGGGATTAAAATAAATTAAAATTAAAAGAAATTCAAAACTTTCAACAGATTAAAGTGTTTCAATTATGCAGATGCGCACCCGCTTACATTTTGTTGGCCGAAGAGGAAACGACCACCATTCTAGAAGTAGGTATCGCGCTCAATTTTAATTTTGTCTGTTAAATATTTGAAAGTGAAACTGGGTATTTCATTTATTCAGGCAGAGAAATTATTTAAACAAGCCCTCAAAGTTGCAGAAATTAATTATAGGAAAAGTCAACAATCACAACATCAGAGTCCTGCTCAGGAAGCATTACATAGTGAGTTTACAATCTTGAGAGATTTTGGTGTAATGTAATGCATGCTTTTGCATTTATTTATGCTTTTCTTAATGATTAATTATCTGATAATTAGGAAGAGACACAAATGTTTTGGTCTACGTCAGGCGAAGATTAGCAATGTGTGCAAGAAAGTTGGGAAAGTTAAGAGAAGCAGTAAAAATGATGCGTGATGTGAGTTGATCACTCCCTCAGTTTTCTATTGATTTAAGAAACATTAAATTTAGCAAATTAAATTTTTTTAATAGCTTATAAAAGAATTTCCAATGATGAATGTGTTCAACATTCACGAAAATTTAATAGAAGCTTTGCTTGAAATGCAAGCTTATGCAGATGTTCAAGCAGTCTTAGCAAAATACGACGGTAATTTAAATTACTATTTTCGAAAACATTTAATGTCAGATAATTTTACACAAAGAATTTATTTCAGATATTAATTTGCCAAAGTCTGCCACGATTTGCTATACTGCGGCACTACTCAAAGCGAGAGGAGTCAGCGACAAGTAGGTACTTCTTAGCTTTTAATATTTTGAAATACAAAGGAATAAAAAATTTCTGTGTATAGATTTTCTCCAGATGTGGCTTCGAAACGAGGACTAAGTACGGCGGAGATGAATGCAGTGGAAGCAATTCATCGAGCTGTAGAATTCAATCCTCATGTTCCCAAGGTAAGTAAAATAGGGTCAGGTAATTATTTATCAAAGTTAATCTTGAATTTTGATAATGTGTAGAAAAACTTCACCACCATTCAAAATATAGAAAAATATGGGTGTCATTTAAGTCAAATCAGGTCAAACATGACAGAGGGATGGAGTAAAAAGGAAAACTTACTTATATTTTCTCATACTATGCATGTGTCCCAGCATTTTAAATGATTCAAATATTCATAGAAAAGGTTTTATCATTTGAACTAGGATTACACATCAGCATCATCAATTGTGAAAATGTTGTCCATCCAGAAATCTGAGGTGAAAATCACTGGGTAGGATCTGGACTTAAAACTGGGTAAAATCACTGGGTAGGATCTGGACTTATGTCCAGATCCTACCCAGTGATTTTCACCTCAGATTTCTGGACATAAGTCCATTAACTCAGTAGGATCTGCTGTCTGATGTTTTAATTAGGATCTGATGTCTAGACAGCATAACTCAAAGTAACTCAAACTGGGTAGGATCTGGACTTATGTCCAGATCCTACCCAGTTTGAGTTACTTTGAGTTAATGGACTTATGTCCAGATCCTACCCAGTGATTTCAGGCACTGTCTCCCAGTGCAATTAATGGATTTTAGCAGTGGCCAAATGAATAGTGTGAATGACCATTATCTTGCAGATGTACACCTTAAACAGTGAAATTCCATTTACTCGGCATCCAGTATTCTGACAAACTGATAAGCCAGCATGTCAAGATTGTCATCAGTGCACTGGGTAGGTCTGGAGTTAAGATTTTCGTGTAAAGGCCCTCAAAATGTACAGTTGGTGGGTTCTTTTAGAGATGACAAATGCCAAAATGACATGATGTTGTGCTAGGTAAAACCAGTTAGCTCACATATGATTTCTCTAAAGACTTTTCCAAAGACATTGGTGCACAGGTTTCATATGAGAAGCAAAAATATTTAGCACATTTGGAATTAATAATTATGAAAACAGCTATTGTACATTACTTTTGATGTACTTTGAGTTACTGTGTATAAATACAGAAATAATCAAAGTGTACAAAGAAAAAAAAACTAAATATTCTTGTTTCAAGCCAACAAAGGGTAGGAATAACATGTTTTACATACCATATTAATTTTTTCAATTATAAAACTGTACAAATCCAGCTTTTATATATGAAGAGATGTAAAATTGTGTCCAGGAATTAAAACATCAGACAGCAGAAGTTTTTCTAAGGTGGCGCATTTGATAATATGGCATTGTGTTGGTCCCAACATTGTTGGGTTAATGGAATGTCACCGTATGCCGAAAGTCTTATCAGAACCTGGCAAACACAGGCACTGTTCATAATGGCACTTCTGGATAAGAAATCCACATAAGTTCATTACGTGGATTTCTTATCCAGAGGTGCAATCATCCAAAACATACTAGACATCACTTTATTTATAGATGACACTGACTAGAATCGGAAGCTTAATCAAAGATAACAGAGTGACTAAGTGTGTTGCTTTATATTGGATCTGAAGTTATCAGTGGACTACTGCTGATTTGACCTATCTACAACCAGGAGTTTAATGATTATATGAAGGTTACTTAAATAAAATCAATTGCTAACCATCTTGAATGCTTCTCTTTCATTGCAGCCAGATTTGTTATTTATAGCCATCTTGCATTGTGCTTTGTCCAAACTGTAAAATCTGGATTTGACATGAGCAACGTTTGTACCTTCTAAATATAACTTACTCTTTTGAGTATTAGATTTAGAAAAGACAACTGATGGGTGACAGTATCTGGAAGATCATTGATTCAAATCCACATGAAACTTTTAGCTGAGCTACCATAACAAAATTATTGGTAACTGCTGACATATCAATAATTTTGGAAATTTAAACGACAATAAATAACAGATATTTTAGAATTTTGAACTGGCTTTACAAGAATTGGTGATTTATTCCATCATTTTACGTTGTCTTTTCTGTTGCAATGTTTACTAATGTAGATAAAGTGCATTATGTTATATACTGTATATATGTAGTGAATATTTACAATTTTTTATTAATAGTATCTTCTAGAAATGAAAAGTCTCATTTTACCTCCCGAACATATTTTAAAACGAGGAGACAGCGAAGCCATTGCCTATGCTTTTTTTCATCTGCCTCATTGGAAGAGAGTTGAAGGAGCTTTAAATCTTCTCCACTGTACATGGGAAGGAAGTAATGCATGTTCAATTTACTTAAAAATTTATTTAAATAATTTAAAAACACTAAAAAACGTTTACATTTTAGCATTTAGAATGATTCCTTATCCATTGGAGAAGGGTCATTTGTTTTATCCCTATCCAACTTGCACCGAAAGTACGGACAAAGAACTACTTCCAGGTACCTCCCATCATACTATATTACTCAATCGAGTCGAATTTAATAAGTTCTTAATTGTTTTTGCTTCAGCATTCCATGATGTTTCAGTGTATCCCAAAAAGGAGTTACCCTTCTTCATCCTGTTCACAGCCGGACTTTGCTCCTTCACTGCACTTCTGGCTCTTTTAACTCATCAATATCCAGAACCCATGGGAGCATTAGCAAGAACTGTAAGTAGCTTTTAAAAAAGCAGAATTAATTGAAATTATTCTAAATAATTATTTAGTTTATTTCACAGGTGATAAGTTGGTTATCTCTACCTTTAAGTTATATCATGGAAAAAGTGGAAGCAATTTTGCCTTCCAGTCTCCTACACCAATTGTCACGCATCTGATCTTCCTTCTGCTCCAAAGACCACAAACTGTTACCGGTGCAGCTTCTTGCCAAATGCACCGCATTTTATCTCAAGACGCCGCCGCCGCCGCCCGGGTACAATTAATAAATGTTATTGGTAGAAAAGGATTGTCTGGCGTGGAAAAACTCTCTCGAAACGTAATGCGTCTGTCGTCTTAAAAAATTTTCCAAAGGAAAAAAACGTGCTTCTTTTGTACTTCCATCTCTAATGTTAAACGTGATATTTTTTTGAAATGTTGATAGCAGCATATCGAAACGTCGCCACGTCGGCCGAAGTGAGTTCGAATACTTTGTGAGATAAGTGCTCCATACTCTCCTTTTGTTGTCGTATCAGTACGGATTTTACTGCACAAAAATTGTAGTGTGTTGTTTTTTAATGTACAAAAAATGTGACTGCTAATAAACATTGAGCAAACAAAATATAGTGGTGTGGTGTTGTTAAAAAAACCAAATAAATAAAATAAAACTAGATAGAGAATCCATTAAACCATCAAATATTCTTTTCCCTCGCAATTATACAGATAATATCCATAGAGTAACACGATCCCCATTCAGAATATTCTTAGAGCAGAAGTCCGGAGGAACTGTCTACAAAAGGAAGGTGAGTGCATTCAACTGCTTTCAGAATACCAATAGGGAGTCTTAATAACAATGACAAATGGAAGGTTGCTATTTAAGTCGGCACTAAAGAGGAAAAAACATTCACTAGACTAATACTAGCTTTTATCCATGCGGGATATGTAAATAATCGTGGGAAAAAAATTCAATATTTGCTATTACTAACGAAATGCGATTGGTACATCAGGATATTTTATTATTTCTGCTTAAATAATAACTTCTAAATATTACAGTATATATCGGAGTTACTTCGATAATAAGGCACGAACATCCGATCATATTTTTTTTAAAAATATCTCTTCACTGTTTGACATCTTTACAAGTATGCACGTCCTGTAATTGTGCGCATTGTTCACACTTCACTACACAACACCAATAAAACTTGCAGCCGCACTTGTTCACTCTCATTACTCGTTTGGTGTCGTAACCCCTTCCACAGCACATAATATCGCAACCGTCGGTTCCCATAGAAGTTCGGTTGCATTCGCGTCCCGCTGTACCTAGTGTTCCTATAAATAAATTAATTAATTAAAACATTTCTACGAGACGACGTAACTACAATATACTAACCTGTTTTATCGTTACTGTTACAATAGTCTGGTGACGATTCGAAATATACTAAATCCGACTTGGTAGGTTTTTTATAATTCTTCTTGGCAACTATTAATTCTGTTCCCGCTTGATTCACCATTACTTGTACGCTTCCGTCGTACTTCTTTTTCAGATAATTACCGATGTTGCGAAAATCCATCATGGAGATCCAACACGTGCGAACCGTGCACGATCCGCTTATTCCGTGACATTTGCACTGTAATTCCACGTGATTCTGGACGGCCTGCGGATTATATTAATATAGATTCCCTCGATAATTATAATAAGGATGGCCACGCTTACCTTCCTTCCGGCTCTGTTGTTATGCAGATTCATCAAGGCTCTAGCGTCCCTTTGCTTCCTCTCTCTGGCATCTACGAACTTTCTAGCGAATTTCATGCCGTATTTAATATAATCGGAACAACCACCCCAAGTGAATTTACCTCCGACATCGTATTGAACTCCCACTTTAGTAGGATCGCACTCGCAATTGGTCAAGTCGCCATTACTGCACGATCGGGTAATGGAATGTACTACTCCGGCAGAACTGATGGCGTATACGAAAGCCGATTCGCGGCTACCTACTATAAGAATTTGTATCAATATCTACAACCAATAAGATGGAGTCTCTTTTTAAAAAATATTTTAAAAAATCGAACCTCTAAGGAGTATTTTACCAAAAACCGAAGCATCCCTATTTACGGTGGTGCAATTCCATCTCTGATTGTTAAATTGATACTGGCATTCTCCCACTCCTAATCTTGCTCCTCTTCCTACGCTCATCATAATATCTGGATATTTCTGGCAAAGAATCTTCTGATATTTAGCCAATCCCGGGATGTTTTCGCATATAACGCGCACACCCACGGACGAAGCCTGAATTTGACTTAAAAACCTTGGAAAAAATAATATTTATACACATTTTAATGCGAAAAACGTTCGTACTTTTGTATATATTATCAATTTCTCTTAAGTCTAGAGGAAAAGTGAAATGAAAACGGCCTACACAAAAAAAAGAATTCTGAGTATTTTTTAAACCCTTGCAAAACAATTTCGAATTTTTTTAATTTTCTAAAAAATAAACGAGGATTTTTATTTGGTAATAAAAAACAAGCAAGCGAAATGGTTCGGAATCGATTTTTTTAATATATATAAATAAGTTTTATGCGGGCCACATCTGGGCGTAGTAGGTAATGTAATAGGGCGAAAAATCGTTTCCTCTTATCGAAATATGTTCCGTTTGATGTTAAATCGAGTTTTATTCGTCTCGAAAGCACTCAGATGCTAATAATTGTGGAATATATTCTACTCCATCGAGTGCTATCTCGTATAACTTCGAATTACATTCGGGAAATCTATCGAATGCCTAGTCGTTACGCGAATTACTGCAAACAGAAAAAGATCGTTTGCACTTCTAAATGGAGTAACGCACTTTTTTACAACTTATTTTTACTGTAAATAAGCAAACGTAGAATAAAATTATAGAAAAATTAGAAGCTACGAATCTCAAGCGTGTTTGAAGAGCAATGACTTATTTTACATCTGCTGACGTTAGCACGAAGTTGATCGATAATCGAAATTAAATTACATTCTATAGAACGAATGTTTTGTCTTAAAATTATTTTAATCGTAAATAAAAGCTAAAAAATGGTTTTTTGTTGGCCGAAAGTGACGCAGAAACGGCGCGTGTATGTTAGATATAAACAATAGTAACTTTAAAAACTGCGAGGATAAATAATTATCCATTACTAAAAATTCACTAAACTATTTCTCTGAATATCTGATTGTATTTTCTTATATAAATAGGTACAAGGCTTTTGAGGTAATCACCAACAATAACGCATAGTAATGTGCTCTGGGGATCATTCTTAAAAGTCTATTCTCCTCAATTACCCCTTTTCCAGGTACTCACAGAAGGAAATTGAGAGAAACAATTATGTTAAACGGTTACCAGTGTGAAACATAAATGAATATTCTCATTTCAACAATTAGTCTCTTGCAGTTATTGGAATTTTCAGAGAAAGAGAGAGATCCCTTTACGACTATATGTAGGCCTAAATGATATCTTCCCTCATTCCCTTTTCTGCTTTTAAGATATTTGACAATTTGTTTTGATGAGGTAGTTGGACAAGAATTCCCCGATGGACAATTTGTTTATTAGCGTGAAGATTTTCGAATTTTGAAGGAAGGTTAAGTTCTCTTAGTTTTTCGGCTTCTTTTCAGGTCTTAGTAACCTACATTTTTATAGCTTTTCTGCGGTTTTTCTACAGCTTATTTATGGCGGGTCATCTCACGCAGGTACTGTACATTACGCTACATCTCCATTAGGCCTGAGTTTCTATTAATAATCTTTTTAAAAAAAAATAACAGAAACAAACATATTTCTAGCTTATAAACTAAAAATGCGCTGTTTGAAAATAAATTTTCGTGTTTTAATTTAGGCGTAGGCTGACTTGAGTTATTTTAAAGCCTCATTAACTCTGCAGATTATGGAAATCATAAGAGGAAAATGCAAACTTGCTTTATAAACATGGCTTGTGCATGACAGAAAAACCGATTCGGGAATAGTTAAATTCAAAATTTCAAATATAATGTTTGAATTTACTTAAATAATATGCTTCACCTTAGGCCGTAACATGAAATAATCCTGCGAAATCTTGTATAATTTTTTAAAAATAGATTTACATTAAGTTAAACAATGATAAATCTTAAACAAACTTTCCTATAAAAGTATATTTTTACAGTATACAGGACCTAAATCTAAATAAAAAATTTGGATATTTTAAGGAAAATTTACATGCTGAATATATATATATTAACTCAATTACGTTGAATGATATGTTACTATCATAATTTTCAACATAGCTTTTTCAAATTCTAGAAAAGATATGATATTTTTGATAAGTTTGCATAAAATTTAGCATACAAATTCTACGTCTGCATCAGAGTGATTTCTCAAAATGTTTATCGCTTTCTCCTCCGATTAAATTTTGAAAAAATTAAATTTAACTACGAGATTTACCAGGCAAACTGAATGTTTTTAAGACAAAAACGATTCTCGTTGCTATGGGAAATTTCGCTGATTTTTCATAATCTAGAGGGCTAATTTTTTGGTTAATGATGTTCGAGTGAAAAGCTTCGAATGGTTTTAATGCCTACATGAAAAGTACTCACCACCAAGAAGACTCGCAAGTAATGAACATGTAAGTCAAAATGAGGATGATGCGGCAACTCATCTCCTAAACAAGACGATCATCATCGAGCAAAACGGGTCCAAATGCCTGACGTCAATCACTGACCGCCAACAACGCCGATCATCCCTATTCTCATTGGTTATTTACACATGACGTCACTCAACGAATTAGCGCAACTGCTTAATTTACCATTCAAGGAAACATATTTTAAAGCAATATCTTTACGATTAGAAGAGGCAAAAGAAAGGGTTTAAATTCTAAAATTAAACGTCGCTTCTAATCCTTGATTTTGGTAGATCTTAGGGAAAAAGTGCCAGAACCCAAAGTGTCCCCCCGACTAAATCCCACTTTTTCTGTAAGAAAAACGGAGATAGAAAGGTATAAAGCGAGAGAAGCTACTCTGGAGTAGGACTGTCGAGAGAAATTAGGTGGTGGAGATCTACTAATTCCTTTCTATTTTGTAAGGGACAAAGAAAGACACAGATTACAACTGGCATCTCGTTCTTCGGTAGGTTTTCAGCTTGAGAACTTGTCCACTGTATTGTTCGTTAACAATAGTGCAAACAGGACTTTACTGAAGGTATAAGGGTGACGAATTTTCACATACATACACCGTCTAGATAAAAATACAACCGGGAGAAATATCGGAAAAAGTTTGCCGTGACGTCAAATTCCCATTTAAATTCCTATATTGAAATTATTTCTTATGCCATTAGCTTTGTGTCATTATTGAATATTTTCAATATTTGTCAAGAATAATCGAATAGAACTTGATATACTCATTTATTCGTTGATTCAAAGCTCGTCTGTCAATCATTTCGTTCTAGAATGTTAAGTTATCAAAATCAACCAATTGGAAGTCGTGTGTTAACGATTGACGGTAGGCGTGACGTTTTGCGTCATTACAAGCCGAACGACGGAGGTTTATTGGTAGAAATTATAATGAAGTGTATTAACATAACGTCATTGGTCGGTGTGTTAATTCATATAAATTTTCTTTTCATTGTTATAAAGATTAATTATTCATTTAGCTAATAACACTTACAATATCTAATTATTATATCTCTTTAAATTAGCCTTTATATCACATTATATAAAGCAATAATTTCAAATTTAATTGAGCTTGGAGAATAATCATTTATAGTTCAAAGTAATTCCCTAGACATCTCTCAGATGGCAGCACTAGTTTTTACAAAAATATCTCTTCCTATTCGTTAAATTTATTTTTTCAATTTACAAATGCAAAAATTTTGAATTAAATAAAATTTACAAATGCAAAAATTTTGAATTAAATAAAATGATAAAAATAAGTTTTAATTTTGGTAAGGAAAAGAAAATTTAAATTCCTAAAATTAAAATCTGTATAGATAGATATATCAATATAGTGTTATACCTTACCAGTTGTAAAATTGGTCATCTTAAGTTCGAGATTTGGGAAATTCGCTTGAAACTTCATCGATGTTTTTTGCTTCTACTTGACGAGCGCTGTGTTGGCAATCTATTTTATGAACAATGGAGAATTTCTGCCATAGACACGTTTCCAACATAACCTCTTGTCCCAGTTTCTGGATGATTCTCCTTCCAAATAATAACTCTACAAAAGATTTTTTTTTAAAAAAAGAAAGAGCTATGATTGAAAATAAAGTTCTACTATTCATAATTTAAGACTATTTTTAAAGAATTTCTACCATACACATTTACGTTAGGAAATACGAATTCAGAACGTTAGTTTTTTTTTATTGAGGAAAGTAGAGTTTTGATTTATCATTTCCTATTTTTATATATTTTCTGTATTAATGTAAAATTTTCAATAAATATTGTACGATTACGGTAGAAGTTTTGAAAAGGCAACCAAGTTTAGTTCTAGAAAATAAAATTTTGAATTAGAAGACGATAAATAGAGTTGCGATTGGTTAAACATGGAAATACAAATGCGTTAGATAAGAGAGCTTTCGACCTTTACCGTCCGGTTACCATAGAGACTGATAGTTATCTATGTCACGTGATCCGACATACGTCATTAGCAACGTACTCCAACGAAACGGCAGACAAATGGACCAGGTTAATAGACACGCTACTTTTACAGAAGAGAGGAAATATATATATATATATATCTTTTGCATTTCGATTGGCTGTTTGCTCAGTAAATAAATCCAAGTTTTCTTTTTTAATGCAAACAATTACTTAGCGTGTTATCTTTCATTCGTATCGATTACATAAAAAAAAAAGACGAAAAGAAAAAAGATTACGTTAACAGAAATCTTTCAATTTACACTTTTGGAATTTTCTTTTATTCTACAAAAACCAAGAAATACTTTCAAATTATACATCCGAAGAATGTTTTATAAGCAATAAGGATATAAAAGCAATAGAAAAGAACGGCTAAATTCGAAAATAAATGATTAATGCCCCGAAAAGAAAACTGAAATAAAAATAGTAGCACTAGCTATTTTTTTAGATTTATATAACTTACTTCACATTCTCTTAAAATAAATATTGCAGGTAAAATTTTTTTTTTAGCTAAGTATAGTTTAAAAAGAAATAAGAAAAATGAAAGTATTTCGCCTGGGTACAATATCTTATATCAAGAAAAATGAGGAGATTACTAGAGATAAGTACTATATAGATCTATATAAATATAGAATGCCAATACTGGTTAGATCAGAAATTATATAGCTTATATATATATATATATACACGTAATATATATTATTATATAGCTCTATAATGATGAGGATCGAATCGATTCTCAAACTCAGTATGACATCGAACTTTAGCAATACTTCGTAATTTTATGCATAGTGTCGAGATATTATATATGAAACTGAAAATATATGTTACGTAAAGCGAATTTATTTTTATTTTAATAAGATAATTATCCCTAAGGACGTGTAAATTTTAGGAAAGCTTTTATACATATTAAGAAATATATTGAGAAAAGGAGGTTATGTGTATATGTACAGTACATTATGTAATTGATTTCTGTAATTAAGATTCGCACAAGAGATGAAGAGATTACAAATGCAATAAATGATAACATAATGTAGTGTAATAATAATTAACACGTAATTTAAATCAATTTGTACGGAATGTTTCTAATGAAGTCTTGGAAATTGTAAAAAAATGTTTTTTTTCTTCTTTTTTTTTATTAAATGTTCAACTGCGCTATTTTAGGAAAACTATTCTCATAAGAGACAATTCTCCTGAGAATGTAGAACTATCTTAAATGCCATTTCTTTCGATGAAAAAAAAGGAATGCCATCTTAAGAAAAATTGTATGTGGGAAGAATTTAGTTATCTCTGAGAAATTTACTAAATAAGAATCAAATTATAGCATTTCAACCTTTCTAAAAGACTAACAATTTATTGATTTTGTATATGATACAAGAATAAAATTTTCAACTGTAATGACTATAAAAAAACAACTGTTAATTGCAGCCTTAGGTAGCACTTTCTTCCAAAGCATCGTCTTCGGTCTCGTAATAATAGTAGCTGGGATTAGAGGGGATGCGGTTCTCGGGCAGTTCGGGATATAATTTTCTCCAGCGTGAAGGAGGCCACACAATGTGGGATGCTTTTGCCGTTATCAGACCAACTGCTACCTGAAAATAGCTTAATTAATTTTGAAACTTCGGATCAAATAAACAAAACCCGATACTTACTGGACCAAAAAAGTTGCTATCCATACTGTGCGCGTGATGATCACCCTCGACCCAACAGTGTCCCTGGGGAATAGGCATATATCGCTTCTTATATGTTAAAGTCCTGTCGGAAAAAATAAAGGAAATTCTACCTACGAAACTCATTATACACAGCGGGTCAATTAGGAGCAACTTCTGTCATCGACCGTAAGCCGATAATACGATCATAAATTCTCTCAGACTAATTAGAGTTAAAAATTTTCTGTTAAGAAGAGGATATACTTCATTTCCGAGAACGAAACTATATCGATCGTTCTTTCGTTGAAAATTTTTATTAATATTAGTCCCTTACATGATTAAAAAGTAATTAATGGGCCGAAATGACTTACTTGACGACATCGCCTTCGGTGGCAATAACTCTTTTGATGATCTTCTGCTCCGGATTACGAGGAGATCTAAAATAAAATTTTTGTATCATCAGAAACTAATAAAAGTAGTTATTAAAATATGTCATGAGTTGTATTGTTATATTCTCTATTCAGATATTAATTCCTGTTCGATTAAATGTTCAATTCATCCTACTAGTTGACAAAAAACCAAAAATACGAGTCAATTTATCAACTTTTATCTGCACATAAATACGGTATAGAGGAATCTTAGACCTTAGAATTGGTGATAAAAATAAAAGCGACAAGTTGACAACGTTAGAGAAAGACTGATAATTGGATGTCACTTCTGTTGAAACATGTTCCGACTAGACATAGATACAACCAATAGAGAGTTGATCACAGTACTAAGATCTCATTTCATCAGACTTAGAAAAAGAAAAACAAACAATAAAGACGTGTAACTTAGAGTCTAATGAAGATGAAATACGTTTTAATCAATTTTCTACTTCTACATTTATTTTTATTAATCTCAATAAAGAAATACTTTAAGTGTCTAACTGTAAATAAAGATAAATATATTTTCGTTTTTTGAATTAAGTATAAAAAATCAGAATAACTAAAACTTCTCTCCAAAAAAAAAAAGAGAGAGAGAGAGAGAGAGAGAAAGCATCTCCAGTTAGAAATCCAATTTTCTTACAAATTACAGAAAGCGGTAGAAACAGGAAAAAAATCTGAAAATGAAACGTGTTGTCACTACTACACTGGAGATTATAAATCTAGAGAAAGAATGAAATGCCGTTGTTTATTGGGATGGCTAAGAACAGCATCACAGCAACACTCCGAAAGGAATTTAGACACCAATTTCTATCTAAAACTTTCTGAGAGAAAAAAATAAGTGCAGAAAAATCTAGTTTTCTAGATGACAATAGTTATTCATCAATTCCAATATCGTAAGAAATTATTTTAGGCATTTTTCATTTCTGTCAATGGAAAGTATCGAGAATGTATATCCGAGATTTACTTGTCACAAGTTATGCTAATGCTGCAAAAAGATATCGATAGCAAATAGTGAAACAAACGTTGAAAAATAGCACAAATGATGGTTGTTGCCGAGTAACTGTTTATCGAGAAAATTTCGATTGATCAAAAAATTATTATCTGACAACAGCTGTTATCGTTAGTGTCGTTAAGGTTACCGCAACCTACAATAAGTGATTGGCAGGTGGAGAAAGCGGCACATCGATTTGACAATGGAGTAATCGGAAATATTGGATTGGAGAAACTTAAACGGTTTTTAACAGAAATTCAATTTTATATTTTCTTAGATCAAGAGAACATGACACAGTTAGCAAGATAGATTAAACTTAATGAGTGAAAATTAATTATTTAATGGAGATTCATCTAACCCGAAGAATAAAGGAATACATCAGCAGGTAATAATATGCGTCACCTGTTCTTCTCTTTATTGATTGAATCCTCGAGCGAAGGATCGATAGAGTTTACTGGGTGACCCAATTCTCAACTTTGTATCGTTGCTTGAAGCGACGAGATAAAAGAAAGAATCCGCTTTCATCCCGAGCTTCTGCCTCTTCAATACCTATCTATACAATATAAAGTACACAGATCCGGTTAGGATTTGCTTATGGCTTCAATATTATCACCGAAATCAATCGACTTCTACACAACGCAAATAGCTGGTAGTCGTAACAAACGAGAACTACTACTGTTTGTTTTAATGCATCTTTCAGAAGATTTTATTAAGAAAACGAAAATCGGAAAAAAAGTAAACATTTATCATTCAGAATATTTAATAAAAACAGATTCTAACAACAAACTATTTTAAGAAAGTAATCTAGAATAACATTTTTAAAACGTAGAATATTTATTTTCACATTTTATTACCGTAAATATATTCGATAACCTGCATTCAAATCGAGAACAAAACTATATTGGCTAATAAAAAGCATAAAAATGCATTTTGAATACTATTTAAGGCCCATAAATTTCGTTTCAAGATTTACACACGTCAAATTCGATTTCTATTTCGAATTAATGAATTATTCTTAAAAAAATCAACCTGTCAAAAGCAGAGAAATAGTGAGAGTTTTATTTTATTGTCGGATCGAATATCTGGGATAAAATATAGTGTGCCTTCTGGGGAATAATCTTTGAAAGTTTCTGCTTTTTTAGTAAGGGAGAGAGAGAGAGAGAGAGAAAGGGGAAAAAATATAGGATATATTCTTTATCAGTAGCAGATAGGGAAAAGTAGATTAATGATTACTTTAACACTTCTATATCTTAATGAGTAAAGAATTTCAACTTAATCGATTTGTAACGATTTTCTAGTCGTGGTTTAGGCAGAATGATAAAGACGAATAGAATCAACCCAGTAATGTTACTATCAAAGGCATATAAAAATCAAAATTTCTTTTAATTTAAACAGTAAGAGTTCATAAAATGAAAAAGAAGAAAGGAATTCAAAAGAAGAAAAATGTCATGCACGGTTTAATTTTTCTACATTTTTATAATGTTCAATAGAGCATTCAATTAACCAAGTTGAAGATCCGATAGGAGTTCACGCTGTTTCGCTACTAATTAACTCTCATTAACCTAATGAGTCTACATCCAAATTAGAAGAATTTTCAATCTAAATAATTAGTTTTAAAATATATTTTATTTAAATAAGAAAATTCAAATAAATTATTATTATTATGAGCAAAATTAAAAAAACAAAAAAAAAACAATTTAATTTTTTTTATTTGTTTCCTATTTCGATTCTACCTCATTAACTTTTTATCAGAAGAAAGGATAGAGAAAATGATTTCAGTGATTGATACTGCGCTGAATGGGACATTGGTCAATTAATGGTCTGACAAATGACAAATAGCGAGTAAACACTTGAGACAAAATAAGAATGGAGTGTGGCATTACCACGTATTAATTAAAGTCCAAACGAATGTAGCAAATTAAGAGTAAGTACAAAACACTTCTGCTCATGCTCCGTGGCAACGATCACTCCAAGAAAAGCGACTGACAGTCGAGGAGTACAGGACTAGAGATACAGAGGCCATCGGGATCGATACATATGGTTCACAGGCTGCAGACCGATTTTATATTTCAACTATTATTCGAGGTTAGTAGTAATTTGCTTTGTAAAATGCGTCCTTAGCTCTACTCGAGGTAGAATTCCCTAATTGTTTATGATAATCCTGAGAGTTTTGGGATTCCAGTAGCGATCGATACTGACGTATGCCGAGTAAATGCAGTTAGTAAACGCATTATGGGATATTTATATATGTCTAAATTTTTTCTTTTATCCGCCGGGCTTATTTTCAGTTTCGTAAAGTTATCCGGAGCATCGATGAATGTGTAGGGAGGAGACAATGCTTTTGGCCTTGCGCCAGGATTTGGGGTTGTATCCACATAAGTCTTCAATACATTCTTAAGCCAAAGATCAAACAACTTCAGTTAAGAAGATAAAAAAAGCTCCTGCAACTTTCTGTTTGAAGAGTTATGCTTTTTTTTCATAATACGGACTTCTTCACGGATGTATTTTGCCGTTCTTCCGATTATGCCTCGAGCAGGGTAAAATGAACGTCGTAATAATTCAATTAGGTGACGCAAATTTCCATTTACTGGTAACAAACCAGCGGAGCACGAATGATTTATATCCTGGGGCGGAAAAAGGTGAAGTCTCTTTTTTCATTTTTGTTTCTCCATCTCCTTTTTTTTTCTTTCCATAATAAAGCATTAAACCGAATATTTCAACGTAAAGTTTGTGCTGTAAATTATCATTTTTTCATAAACTTTATGGTTTTTTTTTACATTTCAGGAAATCAACATAATGGATAAATACATCTACATCTTTAAAAAGCATTCAATGGTATAAGAGATGGCTAGATCTATTCTACCAAATCCACCATGAAGATTTTAATATCTGTTTTGGTTCCATTAATGACTGATCTTTTATTCATTTATTCACAAAAAATGGAAAGCGATAAATGGTTGATTGCATGTCCAAAATCCTGCCAATGCCAAAATCAACTTTCTGCCCGCCTAAACATATCTTTAAAGACAGTTAATTGTACAAACGCGGGATTGAAGAAGATTCCCAACGGCCTACAACCCTCCACTCAATCTCTCTTGCTAGGTTATAATCATTTAACCGATCTGAACGACCAATTATTTCCAGTGTTATCTCAACTAAAAGAACTAGACTTATCCTTCAATCAGATTAAGCAGTTGGGCCGAGGAATGATATTACAAAATTTCACGGAACTTAGATCACTAGATTTATCTTATAACGATTTTAGAAACTTATTAGACGGAGTGTTTCGTGGTCTAAATCGGTTAGAAATTCTGATCATCACTCATGTGCAAATTAAGTTTATAGCTGAACATGTTTTCGACGGCTTAACTAATTTAAAACATCTAAGTTTGAATGGAAACCAACTTCACGCAATATTTCCCGAATGGTTTATGGATCTAGGTAAATTGGAATGCCTATACTTGGACAATAACTCTATATCTTACATCAATAGTGGAAGTTTTGCATTTTTAAAGAACCTTCGTAATCTTTCTATATCGCACAACAGAATCAAAGGAATCAGTCAACATGCTTTCGATGGTCTAGAGAATCTAACAATTCTTAATTTAAGCTATAATCAATTAGTTAAAATACCGTCGGCGTCCTTCCAGCCAATTAAACATATCAAAATTTTGCATTTGAGTGGGAATTCCTTTACAGAGATCCAAACTGGAGATTTCGTCCATGCTCGATTTCAACATCTGTCCTTAGATAATATTTCCGATCTGTGGTTAATAGATCGTGGTTCGTTCTGGGATTTAATCAATTTACGTGTCATTAAATTACATAATAATCATCAATTGCAATATATAGATCCAGAGGCATTCATAAACGTGCCTAACATCGAGAAACTATATCTACATAACAATAACTTATCCGCTCTTAGCCAAGAATTGATGAGAAATTTTCGAGGAAACACAGAGATAACTCTGTACGACAATCCTCTTTTATGTGATTGCAATGTAAACTGGATACACCAAATCATTAATGGCAAGAATAAGACCGGTATCAAGTTTTCCGAATCAGAGAGATTAACTTGTGGTGGATTGCAGGAAACGGAACGTCATCTCTTAAAGGAAATGGATGAATTCCCCGCTCACTGTCCTCCCGTTCTGATAGGACGCATTAATAATACAGAAGATAAGAAAATGGGCGATAAACATATTTTCCAATGTCGTGCTCACGGTATACCTACACCGAAAATACACTGGATATTGCCGACTGGTATTTTAGTAAACGAAACTTCGAACAATTTACATTTACAATTGACACACACGGGTTGTCTAACGATCTATCACTTAAAACTTAAAGATTCTGGTTCTTATACGTGTGTGGCAGAAAATTATTTGGGGGAAACTATTGGTATAACAGATCTAATAGTGGAGAAAATAGACATTAAAATATTTCCATTAGGAGTATCTTCGACATACGTCACTGTGGTGTGGAACGGGACAGCACGGAATAATTTTCCAGAATATGAAATTCTTTACCGTCTGGCGGATGACAAGAAAGAATATAGATCAGTCACTGTCAGTCAGTACTTTCGGTCGTATACCATTAACAATCTGCAACCAGAAACTCAGTACGAGTTCTGTATAGCAGTTAAAAGCAAGGAAAGTGGTCAAATGATGCAAATAGCTTGTACTAAAGTAGAGACGAGAGACGAAAACTACATGCTGCAGGGGATCCATCACACTAGTAATGTGGCAGTGGCAGCTGTGTTGGGTATTATAGTTGTTATGTTGCTGGTCATCTGCGCGGTGACGGTGGCGGCGAGAAAGTACCGACAACGACAGTACGACACTCCGGAAAAGTCGTTGGTCAACAATATGTTACAGATTCCAATGGAAAACCTACACAGTCCACTTATGTCCCATTTGGGATCTTAATGCTCATATGTCAAAATGTATATAACCTTCGACATAATCAAATTGTAAAATTATCGTCTGTTAGTTTTTTTAATTAAAATGAAAATAATTATCCACCCAGCTATCCATTACTCCACTTAATGATTTTTGAATAGTAGCTTTAATGTCAGGAGCTTTTTTTTATGTGAATGATGTCGGTAGAGAGAAAATTACAGATGATTCGCCTTTAATTTGAACAAATCGCAATAATAAACATTTTTTTTAAATATTCGAGTGATAGTTTGAAAAATGCGCTACCAATAAAAACCGGTTTTTGAATTTATCTGAAAGTCACGTAGGTCGTTAATAAAAAAAAAGTTACGTAAAACAAACGGAAGATCCGCTGATTGTCGCCTTTCCAACTGGGAAACTCAATTTAGAAGATAAACATCTCATCCAATAAACTAGTTTGATGTAAGGAACGTGACGTAGGCCGATCGATAGAGAAAATGGGAAATTGCATACACAATGTAACAAAGCTTCGCTTAAAAAAAAATCAAATTACAAGACTTTATTCGCTGAATTGCTAATCCCAATTTTTTTCTTCATAAAAAAATGTTCATTGCTTTCAGTTAAAGTATAGCAATAACAGTTTTGAATAAACTGTGGTTAATGAAAATTTGATCATCAAAAATGCACCATAAAAACTCTAGATGATACAAATATTCATTAGATTATAAGCATGATAAAATCAGTTTAGATCCGCATTTGTGTGGATTGTACCGTATCTTCTAATACTATTGTCTAAATTGAAGATAAGGAGGAAACAATGCATAGTTATTTCTAGTCGGATCGATCAGAGAGAAAGAGGAATTAGTTAAAAGGCATTAGAGATTTCTAGAATGGAAAATTAATGGTGGGGAAAATATGATGTCGAGACGAAGCGTAATAGTGTCGTTGGAATGGGTCACTTTACGACCACCACTTCAAGGCAGGTCAGTCGGAAATGTCTGTTTAGTATCACTCTCTATCGCTATTCTATCGATCGCATACGCTCCTTCTAATAGTTCCACCAGGAGTTTTCACTAAAATTAAGGTTTAATCTACTGATAAGAAAGAAGAGAACTTGCTTACGCACAACTAATTGTTAGTCAAAAATTAAGAAATTTGCAAACTCTCTTGAGTAATATAAATGCTTTATTCTCTTCTCTATTTAGTAAAGATTTCTATACAGTAATACCTCGACTTACGCGAACCCGGAGTTACGCGATTTTCAAACCTCGTCGATTCGTCTTTTATTTGAGCGCCACGCAACTCTTGATTACTCACTCCTCCCACACTATTGTTCAGCTTACATGTTCGGACGTGTCGCGCGGAATCGACACAGCTACAATTTATTTTGTGTTATTTATTTCTGTGTTTGTTATATCTACGGAGACTTGAGAGACTCTATGTGGTGATTTCTTGTAACCGTGAACGAATCAAAAAACGAGATAAGATTAACGAGAACATTTATTAGCTTACATACATCCGACTTGGATTTTACACAAATTGTGAAATTATACTCCGACTTACGCGAATTCGACTGCCGCGGCCATCGCTCGGTCCCACCTATCGCGTAAGTTCGGGGTATTACTGTATTAAAATTTAAAGCTATTTTAAGGTCTCTGCTTTTTGGAGATATGATACAAAAAGTAATTTTCGTAATATTTACTATAATGGAGAGATAAATAGCGGTAGTGAATGGTATCTGCATGAATAACATTAAGAGTATTGCGTTTCGAAATTTTGTACTTTATATAAATTCTAAATCGATATTTCATGGTTTCTTTGAGAAATAAATATAAAGTGGGCTTATAGCTTCCGTGAAAGCTTACATTTTAAAATTTATTATTATATCTATCTTAAGTGATTTTTCTGCTTCTTTATTTTATATTACACACAAATATTAAAGATAAGATATTCTGGAATATCAACTATTTCATCTTTACGTTGATTTTTGTTGTTTCCCCCAGAAGAAAAATTTCAATAATGTTTTTATTTTAATAAAATTGATGAAAACAAGACTTATCTCATAGTTTATACAGCTTCCAGCAGAGGACTTATGACTAATAACAGGTTTAAATTGCTATGAACTTGAAGACTTACTCAAATACATTTAGCAATTAGAATGTGCTCGATAAATCTAGTTGAAGTAAACGTCGATGGAAAAAAAAGAAAACTTATCTCTGGATCATTACTTTCGTTACAGAAATTCAACAACAACAACACTGTCTATAGGTGAAACGAGTAAATCAATGATGCATGTTCCTCATTGGTGTATTACATATGTGAAACGAACTGGAACAATAGCCAAATGTAATATAAACTATCAAAAATAAAAAAATACTTCAATACATAAAAATAAAAATTACTAGCTAGTTTGTAAATGCGCTAAACTCACTGTTTTTTTTTTTTTAACGAAAAGACAGTAGAAAATTAATTTTAACAAGCTACTAGTTAAATAATTGAAATATGCAATAAAAATGTAACATGACACGATTTAATAATACATTCTTCGCTCACTTATCAATGTTAAATTCAGACTAATAAATTCACATTATTTCAAAATCTGACAATTTATGACAAATTTTAAATAATTTTGCAAATTATCTAGTTTACATTGAAATAAGCTATTTAAAATCAAATTTCAATTATTCTTATGGCGTTTCACGTTATTAATGTTTCAAAAACTGCCAGATTAAAAAGAAATCTGTATCATTTTCTCTTTATCTTTTTTTTTCAGATAATCAATAATCGAAATAGTTTTCTTATTTCAATCTTTTCCCTTTAAAACTGCCATTGTTATTTGTCATTCTGTCTCAAATAAACGATTGCACAATCGAAGGATAAATCGCTTAAGAAACTACTGAATCGTATGATTTCAATTGGTAATCCCAAAATTCTATATACTATATCTATAGTTGTTACACGAATATATGCCAAATGTACAGATATATATATATATAATTTATATGTATGAGAACATATATTACATTATAGTAGATAAATTTCAATGAAATAATATTTTCGGATATATTCTCAATGGAAGTTCTTTCAAATTATGTTTGCGTTTTGTCAATGATTAAATTAAAATTACTTATCCGAGCATGAATAAGGAGAAGAAAATATTTCAGTAATTAAAATCTTGTAAACTTTTATAAAATTAATTTCCTGTAACAAGAAAGTATTTCCGCTTCAAGAATTGTTTATCTGCTAACAAGACTTGACAACAAAATAAATAGTAACGTAAAATTCTCTGTTAATTTCTCGCTTAAATTTCAATAATTGTTTTTCCAATTAATGCTTAAGATTTTACGACTTGTTTCATTGTTATATGTGCGTAATACGGTAAACTCTGTATGAAAACGAATTTTCTTAATATCGATCAAATTTAATTACTATTGTTATTGTTATAAAGAAGTATTTCAATTCCGACATATAATAATTACTATTCTTATAACTGAATAACTAATTTAAAACAAATTTATTTACAATCAGAAGCAATACAGTTTAATTAACGTAGAAAAATATTTTTCAGAAATCTATATTTAAGTGATTCTAGAAAGTTGTTTTCTTAATTACACTATTCATCTATTTTCATTAGTATTAGTATTAAATATGCAAGAGAATAATTAAAACATCCTATTTACATATTTATCAGTAAATTATCACGATGAAAACATTAAAATTAGAAAAATTTTGAAAAGATACTTTATATATCAAGATAAAAATCTGAATAATTTATAACCCAGATAAAGTAACTTTACATCTCGGAGTTCGATTCTTTTAACGCTTACGGCCATAGATCCCAAAAGTCCATCATTCATAACCCCCTCTTTTCCTTTCCGCTAATGCACTAAAGCAATTGCTGTCCAAATTAGATTTTTCTTGAAGGAGATGAATTGCTTGTGACCCTAACCTTTCCTTACTCTTTGTACAGCGATAATACTTTCTCCTCACATTAAATAACTGCTGTATCTAGCCATGATTAATATAGCATCTACTCACCTGCTCATTTTTATTTTGAAAATGCTATATACAGTATATATTTTACATTTTTATAAATTCGCCCGAAAATTATATTTATATATGTTAATTATTTATTTGTAATGTACTTTAAATTTGAAAGAACACATTTAAAAATAATGGGATAGATGTTTTTATATATTTATCAGATTGCAGTATTCAGCAAAATACGTGAATTTATTAAACTACTTTGCAAAATACTGGATTCAACAAAGAAATGAGTTATTTTGATCGATATTTCTCCTGACTTATTTACACAGCAATCTTTTGAAATTTATATTTGCATTCAGGATGTAAATTTAAAAAAGAAAAGAGGATTAAAAAGGATATTCGTCACTTGGAAATCTTTTCATTTCCTAGCATATCAATTATGCAGTCAAACATTCCTATTCTTTTGTTTCTAAAAAATAGTTCAATTTAATGAGAATTCTTATTGCATTCAGAAAAAATTTCAGATGGAAAATCTTTGTAAAAATTCTAAATATTTTATCCCAATATATACTAATTTTATTTTTATTCTTTACAGAACATTTGTTGCAAGATAGAAAATTATCATAAAATCAATAAAACTTTCTGTGTATTCAGTCTATTTTTTAAAATTGATGTTTTCATTATAAGCATTAAAGTTCTTTGTCAAACAATCTTTTGTTTCTTGGGAATTCTGACATCTGGTTCAAAATTCTCCTTGTTAGGAAAATATTTAAGAGCATACTGATATTTACATTTTAAGCATATTTTCTTGAAATTCTAAGACTGCATAGATTTTAATTTTTTCTAGAATAAAAATTTTGAATGGTAAATAATGCATTAACTAAAAAAATTCTCTATTGTAATAATTTATAACTATTTCTAATATAAAATAAATTATAATATAAATATTTTTCTTTTCTGTAATTTTTCTTGCTTTATTTTATGTTCTTTGAAGACATTACTTTAAAGTTCAAAAAATGTTTCCAAGAAAAGGACTGTAAAACTGCACAGTCCTTTTACTAATAAAACTATAAGTCTTATTTTACTAACTAAGTTAGTAAATAACTATTAAAAATACAATTTAAGTTAAATGTTTTACTTTAGTAATATTGATACAAGAATCTTTTAAAATTTTTAAAAATTTTAAAATATATGACTGCTAAATATTTATTTTAAAAATTCCTCTATTTCTATAATTCATTTTTAATAATACTCTATACCAGGGGTCGCCAAAGTGGTCTATATCGACCCCCAGGGGTCGATATAACATTATTGGGGGGAGTTGATGAAAAGACTAAAACTTACAAATTTTGAACCGAATATTGCTAATCTTGCTAAGGTTTATCAAGCTTATCCGTCTTATTGATTGTCAGTTACAAAAATTATTATTAACATATATACAGTACAGTACTGTACAATAAATGTAAAAATTGTAAAATTAAAAGATATATATTAAAATAGTAAGCACTTTTTTTTTTCTTGTAACAAACTGTTTGGTAGGAGTCAATGTGAGGTTTCGAAAACTTGTAGGGGGTCGATGATCAAAAAAGTTTGGCGACTCCTGCTCTATACTATCCAATTCAATTTTATTACATTGAAAATAAATTTGATATTTAAAACTTGATCTTCCTATTAAAAGCTTTCTCTTCTAACTCAATTATTTTAATTCAATTAAATAAGTTATTTTTTAATCCTCCATGAGTATATTTAAATTGCTTAAATTATATAAATATAAATTTTCAAAACATTTAAATTAGAAACTTTCCTAAACAAACAGCCACTAAAAATTGTCAAACTATTGTGAACAAAGTATATAAATATGATATATAAAAATTTATCTACTACTAAAATGGTCTAAAGCATTAAAATTTAAAATTACACCATTCTTATGATGCAAAATATAATCTACAGAACTCATAATTTTAATTTTACAAAATGGATTTAAAATGTTAGGTCAGAGCATGTTGGAAACCAACAATGCTCTTGATGTATATTATTAAAAACACATCAAATTAATGATGGAAAGAAAATTGTGATTATTAAACATCAAAATATTATTTTAAATTTTTATAGATTTTTTAAAAAATCCTTGAAATTTTTGTAATTTGAAAGAGAACTATTTTATTTAAAAATTATTTAAAAACTTTCCTGATAAAAACAGGAAAATAAAATTCTAATAAGCTTGGTTAATGCATCATAGATACAATTGCTAAAATTAAAAATTTAACACAGACCAACCATATTATAAATAATATATTATTTAAAAGTAACTGAATAAATAAAAATATTTTTATTAAATTGTTTTAAAAATAAAAATATAGCATATGAATAAAAATACTTTATTTTCTTACAAATAGTTAATACATTTTAATCAATTTTTAACTAATTATAACATTATTTGTAATTAATACTTAGAATATTTTTCATTAACTTAACAAATAAAATTGTTTTGTTTATGTTATGTGATTTTTTATTTAAACATCTGTTTCTAATACATTATTAATTTTTATTTTGAAAAATGTAATTAAAAATTTAATTTCATTTGTATTTATTAATTTATAATTTACTTACATAAGAGCTACAATATCTCCACGGTTTATATTGAAGTCTCGAATACTCCATTTGTTTAAGAGAACATAATCATGTGTTTTTTGTTCAGGATTTAACACAGGCTAGATAATAATTAAAATATAGCATCTCATTTATTTTAATTTACAAATTTATTAAAACTAATTAAATTTAAAATATTAAATATATTTCATTACATTATATAAATATAACAATTTTTTGATATCATTCACTGTTGGATTAATAATTCACTATTTAAAACTGAGAAATAATGTTTTATAATAAAAAATTAAATTTTTATTTATAAGTTGCATGTACTACAAAGAAATAATAATGTACAGTATATCAATGAAATAAATTTTCCAGTAAAATTACAAATAATTAATGGAAAAAACTGATACAAAAATTAAATATTAAATCAATATTTTTTATACTTCCATTAAAAAACAATCTAATGAAATCTATTTACAGTATGAAAAAAAACAAGCAATACATAAAAAATAGCAAGTGTTACATTTAGAAAGAAAATTAATTTAAAATCTTGAATAATTTTTGTTGATCAAAAAAGATATAAAGATTTCAAAAACAATTCTTTTTTGTCTTGGAAACATTGTTTTCCATCAGAAATAAAAGTAAAATTAGAATACAGTAATCTTGTCAAGTAATGTAAATTCTACTCAATTGTTAATAAATTATTATAATTTTTTATTTTAAACAAATGAAATATATTTCATCTTTTCTGTAATTATCTGTTAAATGATTGATAAAAGTTTTCCAGTTTTAAAATATTTTTTAAACATAGTCTCCAATTCAAAGACATTACAGTAGAGCGTCGTTTATCCGAAAGCATTCCAGTCGGCAAATGTAAATTTTCGCTAGTGCTGTGGCGCTGCAATCTTCGGCTATTTCTCGGACTACTCAAATATTTTACATTTTTGATACTAAATTAACTTCTTAAGTATAATTTTTTATTGTTTTTATATTTTTCAATAAATTTATTTTGTTTGTACACAATAAAAAAATAATTTTTAACGATACAATAGTCTTCGTTAGGCTTAACATCGACGAAAATTCAACGCGAAGCGACACGCAACGGAGAGAAATTTCAACATGGGATAAATTAATATATTTTTTCGTACATGATTCGTTATCCGAAAAATAAGTTATCCGAACCCAAGGTCTTAGATTTATAAGGTTGCCTCATACAGCCGATTTAGCCACTTCCTGCCAGATTCCGGATATACGTCATCCGTAGTCGAGCCCAAGGTCTAGCGACTGCTTCACTACTGTAAGCGAGGGAAGGAAATTTTGGAATTTAACTATTTTTTTTTTAATTTGTCGAGCGTTTTTAGACTCATAATCTTCGAAGGTAAATATATCTATACTTATTGCTATTATTAAACATAATTATGTTGATAATTATATCGATAAAAATTGTTCGGAAGTAACAAAAGTGTTCCTAGAACAGTTTGATATTCTGTTGTAGTCTTTACTCTTCGTTCTGTAGAAATTACAGAATATGGTTACGGATAAAATATATTTATTAATAAAATACTTTAAAATACTAAGAATAGTTTTCTGCATGTATAAAAATAGTATCTGCTCAGTGAAATGACGACTACAAATAATAAGCTGGCCGGTAACAGGATGGTAACACTTAAGATAACCTGCGATGTAAAAGAATATTGTTTATTATTAATTAATATAACTTTTTAAAATATGCATATTTACGCAAATACCTAAATTTTATTATTATTATTTTTAGATGCCAGGAGCAACATGTGCTGTTGCAAATTGTGATAACAGCCATTGTAAAACAAAAGTCATTAGACAGGAAAGTCAGTTATTTTAGATTTCCTAAAGATCCAATAATAAGAAGAAAATGGATCCATAACTGTAAAAGAAAAGACAAATTTAATCCTGATTCTTGTCATGTTTGCTCTGATCATTTCACAGAAAATGATTTTGA
>NW_019384613.1:0-39635 GCF_000671375.1 Centruroides sculpturatus | reverse complement strand
AAAAAAAATATAGTAGTTTGACGATAGAAATTAAATTAATTTACTTATATATAAATCACCTACGTAGGATTTACCAAAATTAATCTTTTTAAGAAGCTATTGTTGTTATAAAATCATAAAATAGATTTCATTTACAAAGTAGAAAAACTCATTTTAACTTCAACTTTACACGTAAAAATTACGAAGATTTGCTCAATATTCCGGATTTTTCTTATTTATAATCAATTTTTATTTTTATTTAATTAAGTAAGTATCGTAATTAATAAAATATTAGCGTGTAATTAAAGCTTCGAGCCTCTGATCGGTAACGTTTCTACCATAAGGACATAGTAAGATGTTTCGTTTTCGACTACGAGTGACGTCAAATAAGCAACCAATGAGAAGCGTTTCTTCTCTATGAGGCAACCTGATAATCTAAGACCTTGATCCGAACCACCCCAGTCCCCAATTGGTTCGGATAAACGACGCTCTACTGTATTCATAATTATCATTCTTATACAAGTATTTTTTTAAATCTTAAATAAATACAACTAACTATAATAATGTATTTTAAAATTAAAATGTTTGTAAAAAACAAATGTTTCAATTTTAATTAAAATAGAAATATTTAATATCTTGTATATATAAAACATATTTAGTATTATAAAAAAATTTTTGTTTAATATCCTGTAAATTATAGTCATAATAAGGGACATGTAATTTTACTTTTCCAGCTGTTACATAACAGATGGAAAGTATTGCAATCAGTCAAAAAAATTACCCTCCAAGATTTTTAATTTTTTGACTTGGAGTCTTAAAACAAAAAAAGGTTGAGTTTTTTTCCTGAATGTATGGATGTTTGTGTTAGTGCAGGGGCACAATTTTGTCTACACACTTTGAAGCTTACTTAATAACCACTGTACTTTTTGTTAAAAATTTTTTGAAATTTTGCAAAGGTTTGTGTATTAGAGGCATTGATGTTATTGAATTTTGGTGATTAAAGGTCAAGGGGGTGGGAAGATAGAGGGGAGGCAGGTGTTGAATCTTAAGTGGGGTTGAACTTAATGAAGATTTTACTTGTTATTAGTATTTATAATTTTTTTAATAAAAAACTCATCTCTATTTCCATCATTAAGTTTTTACAATTTTGTAGTAATAATATAAAAGTTTTTTAAATAAAATCTCATAGCAAGTGCTGCCACATATAATTTTAACTGTTTTGCCAGGAAAGTTATGCAACACATTACTGAAATAAAAATTTTAGCAATGTATTGCATAATTTTCCTGGTATTATTTTATAATTCATTTACAGTTTATAAAAAATAAACTGTAAATTAATTATAAAATATATTTTCTCAGCATTTCTATAAATATAGTAAGAAAAATTTTCAAATAGCAACAGATTAAAGTGAGTAAAAATAATATATTTTGTTAGCATTTAAAAAACATAAATGCTTTTCTTATGAACCCATAAATATTGTTAGAAATTTTTTAGATCGATTTGATCTCATCATATCAGTTCAAAAACAAATATAGAATTGTTAAATCTATACTAAAACAATTATACTAGTGTTAGTAGCATTTTTATTTATTTATGCCACATCTATAGCTTTATTTATTTCTTATTAAGTTAATAAATTAGCAATATTTTTAGTAGTGGAAAGACAAAAATATTTCTACTATGGTTAGGATAAAAATAATTAAATAACTAAATGCTAATAACTAAATTAAAAATAATGTAATGAAAATGATTACTCATTTCTGCAAATTAAAAATTAAGAAGAAAAATCTAACTATTCATGACAAATATTATTAAAAAACAATATATCAAAATAGTTAAGAAAAAATTTTTAAAAAATCAAGTAAAAGTAAAAATCATTTAAGTAGAAAAGAAATCAAAATAGTTGTAAACATATTCTTTTTTATTGATATATAATAGACATTTTTCAGAAAGAAAAATTCATTGTACTGTATATAAAAGATCATATTAAGTCTTGAAATCTCCAATTCTAAATAATGTTTAGTTGCAAAAACTTTTCTGAAGAATAAAATTAGCAAAGATATACCATTGTTAAAATTTTAATATTATCTAATTACAGTTTATTTATGTATTACAACAAAACAAATATTGAAATAAACTATAGAAGTTTATAAATAAGGTTAGAGAGTGCAATGCACTCTGAAAATTTCATTATTTCAGAATGTATTAGATCAGGATTCCATCTGTATAAGAGTTTTCAAAAGAAAAAGCTTATACAGATGGAATCCTAATCTATTTTTTATAAAAGAAAAAACTGTGATAATTGTTTGTTAACACAGAACAGAAACTTTAACATGAATTCAACATGACAAAACTTTCAACATTCACAAAAGTTTCTTCATTAAATTTGATTTTTACAAAACTTAAATAAAATTGACATATTTACAGAAAACTTTTTAAAACTAGTTATCTTCATTTTTAATTTTATTACTTCTGAGGATAAAACTTATCTCAATATAAATTTCTTTAAAAATATCTCAAAAAAGAATTTAAAATGATACTGCTTTCATATTATAAAAGTAATGATGTACTCATGAATTAAATGTATTTGAAAGAAACTCCAAAAATATCCTTGAATAGTCATTGATTAATAAAACAAAAAATTATATAATTTATCAAGTGAGATTAAATCTAGTTATTCATTTTAAATTATATTATATTGTCTTACTAATCCCTAACAGTAAGAAATATAAATCTTTGAATTAAATTAAACAATTATTTGAAAACTGTCTTGTCTAAAAAAAAAAAAATGTTAATTGAAATAAATAATATATATCTCGGATGTTTCTAGTAAAAGTGAAAATAACAAATCTTATGCAATTAGAAAAGTAAATTTTTATAAGCAATAATTCAGATAAAATTCAATTTCCAAAAATAAAAACAAAAAAATTATTATTTATTGGAAATTTTATAATTGCAATTTCTTAATGTTAAATAAAGTTAATTAAATAAGATATTTTATTACAAATTATGTTTAAATTAAATTAAAGAGATTAATTTAAGTAATAAAAAAAATACTTGTACAGTAAAACAAATTAAAATAAAAATTGAACTGAATATTAAACCTTTACTAATATAAATCCAATTATACAATCTTATTCAAATATTGGAAAGTTACAAATTTTAAATTTATTACATTTTATATATTCAAACTGCCATGTTAGTTTTAGAATGAACACAACTAATACTCTCTAATAAATTTAAAAAAAAAACAGAATCCTTGTTTTGGAGTCAATTTAATATTAGAATTAAATTTTAAAATTGCTTTGCATTATTACTGTTAAATATTTTCTTAAAAATATATTAAAATATCATCATTTTTTATATATAATTGATGTAGTATCAGATAAAACCATTTACTGTTCAAAGAGAATAAAATAAAATAATCTTGCATTTCATATAATTAAAAATATAGTGTTTTGACATTTTCTACATACAGTAGACAAAATTCCAATAATATACAATTTAATATATTTGAATTTAACATATTTCAACATAAATAAATTATTAAAAAGTCTTTAAAAAGTTTATAAAATCAGTTTAGATCAGGGGTGTCCAACCCACGGCCCAAGGCAAGTTCCAATGCAGCCCAATAAACGTGTAAACAAAACTGACAAATTGTTTTATTTTTTTATTTCAACGGCATAAACTCAAAAAAGAAGTTTTACAAAGCCATAAACTTTTATATATATTTTATTTTTGAATGAAAAGGAAATATTTTCAAATACTTGGAGATGTGTGGATGATGAAGGAATACTAAATAAAGCTGAAGTTGTGATGCAAAGGATTATAGACCCAAATTTGAGAAAAGGAGAGAAAGGGCCAAAAGATAAAAAGTAGTGAGAAAGGTTAAATAGACCTTCTGTTATGCAAATATTGACCCTTAACTTTCCAACCTTTCTTATTACTTTTTATCTTTTGGCCTTTCTCTCCTTTTCTCAAATTTGGGTCTATAATCCTTTGAGTTCCAACTCCAACATTATTTAGTATTCCTTCCAGTGTTGCAATATTTGGGTACTTTGCGCCAAATTTGGCTACCCTTTTTTTAGTTTGGCATAAAAATTATCATTTGGTGCATTGGCTACTTTCTGGGCTACATATTATTTATAAATATATTAGTCGAATAAAAATGCACTTTAAAATGGTGTTGTGTCATTTTTTTTATTAATTAGAGGCCCAAATAAAACAAATATTTGTGTTTTTCAAATAAATTTTTGTTTGTCTCCTTTATAATAAATGAATTTATTTCTTTCTAAGTAAAAATTGAAAGTGTCTGTAGAAGTAATTTTTTTTTATGATAAAGTTTTAATACTTATTACTATAATCTAGACTTGTTAATCCTTAAATATACTTGTATATTTAAGGATTGGGTCACAAATATATTATATATACTTGTGGCCCAAAACTCCATGACTTCTTTCAATGTGGCCCAGAGGAACAAAAAGGTTGGACACCCCTGCTTTAGATGTTAAATACATTCTTTCAATATATCTAAATAATCTTTGTTTAATGATGATTAAATTAAGAAAAAAATAAATGATTTTGATACAAATACAAATATCAAAATATTCTGTGTGTTGGTCGTTTCAGACATCTTCAATAAATATCTTAAAAAGACAACCAATAGTAAAAATAAAAATTAGTCAGGTGCATGGTGTTTCCTTTCTGAATACAATTATAATTTTTCATATACAATAACATATTTTAAATATGAAGAATAAATAAGATTATTATAAGTGAAGTACTGTTTAGTTTCAAAATAGTAACAGTATGAAAGTGAAAAAATCTACAAAAATTAATAACACTGCTTTTTTGCTTTTACATTAATATTATTTAACAAATTCATTTTTATATAAACAAAACAGTCTAAACAATATATTAGGACCAGCAATCAAATATATAAAACATTTATTCAACTTTAGTTATCATAAAACTCTATAGTTTAAAATTACAATTGTTACAAATATTAACTAAAATGCATTTCAGAACTTGGGTTCCCTCTTTGATTAGAATATTGGTATACATAAAACCAATCAATTTTTAAAATCTACAGCAGGTGTTCACAACCTTTTCCTTGCATTGATCCCATACGGAAAATATCCTTTTCAATTGACTCCATTAAACTTTTTGTTATTTTCCAAGATTTTGCATAATACATCAAGTAAATTATTAAATCATTTAATGAATTTCCTACATAATTGTTATTATTCTTATTTGAAAATTATTTGAAATTCTTGAAAAAGTACAAATATTTGATTTTTCCAATAATTTTTTTAAAATTCCATTGACTCCCAGGAGTCTATATTGACCTTGTTGGAAATCCCTAGATCTACAGCTATACATTATTGAAGTAAATTTTTGTTAATATTTATAACAATTGTAATTTTAAACTATAGAGTTTTATAATAAAGTTGAATAAATGTTTTATATATTTGGTTACTAGTCCTAATATATTGTTTACAACTGTCTTGTTTATGTAAAAATGAATGTTACTATAAGATCTTAGTAATGTTAAAATATTTACAATCCAAGTTGTATCACTTTATGCTTTACAGGAACAAAATAAATTTGAATAAGATTGTAATCAATTCTTTTTTTGAATAAATATCAACTTAAAAATAAAAACTGAAACAGAATATAAAAAATTTAATTTAAAAATACGTTTCAAATGTTAAATTTTTGTACATTTTGTATTCTATACAAAATGTTATTTTTCAATTGATGTTGACTCAAGAAAGGATTAAACTTTTTCATTAAAGTATTATTGGATTTCAATAATACTTTATACTTCATATTTTAATAATAAAAATATTGCATTAATTTTCAAAATCTCAATATTTTGTGGTAAGTCATAAAAGTTGACATGTTAACCGAACTTTGTTCACATGTTAATGTCACTTATTTACATTGTTATATAATTGAGAAAAATCCATATAAAACTGCAATACAACATTGTAATAATGTTTTATTTTACAGATTCTGTTAAAATGGATAGTAATACTNACTCTGGGAAAACAGGTAAGCCGGAGCCGACGGATTAGGGGCCGTCCGTAAATTACGTCCACATTTTTCTCGAAATTTTTACTCCTCCCCTCTCGTCCCAGTTTCCGTAAAACCCTCCCCATCCAGTGTGGACGTTGTTTACGGATGTCCCTTACCGTCGAATACGGAAGTCAAACCTATGGGTAAACATTTCAGGTGTGCCTGGGTTTCGTCACCAAAGTGAACGACGAAGGAGTTGCGGAAACGGTAACTGGCGATTACGTGACGAAAAACACTTTCGAGATCGACATCGCTGGAACCAAGTATCCGGCCACGGCTAACGTCCACTCCCCCAAGCTGACGTTCATAGACTACGGCGACAACGCGGGTTACATGGCAACCAGATGATCCTCCAAGCGTTTGTAAAAATTTACTTCATATTTTAATAATAAAAATATTGCATTAATTTTCAAAATCTCAATATTTTGTGGTAAGTCATAAAAGTTGACATGTTAACCGAACTTTGTTCACATGTTAATGTCACTTATTTACATTGTTATATAATTGAGAAAAATCCATATAAAACTGCAATACAACATTGTAATAATGTTTTATTTTACAGATTCTGTTAAAATGGATAGTAATACTAATAATTTAATTTTTTGAAAGTTCTTAATGATTTAACCATTTAATTTTTTTGAAAGTTTATGTTCATAATTAGAGTTCCTAAATAATTCATAAAATAACTGCTTCAGTAGATCACTCAATTAACCATATACTGCCTTGTATAGGACAAAACAGTTGATGTTTATTAAACTAACTTTTTAGGTTATATTTAATGACCTTCAGACTTGCTATTCAAAAATCAAACACTTTACAAAAGCTAATGAGAAGTAGAATGAAAAACATTGGAATGTCATCAATTCAGAATATGCAAAAGACATCACATAAAAAAAGTACCAAAACTCATTATGGTAGTTTTTCCACTGTAAGCAACAAACATTTTATTTTTATAAGACATTCATGCTATACCAAGACCTTAAATGCAGGAGGTACTGCTCAATGTAGTCCCTATTCTAGAAATATAAAACTTGAGACAATGATAATGTGTTCAACAGCTGACTGTAGTTGATCATCTGTAATGTTTCTCATAGGCAGTGTGATAGTTTCTTCCAAGGCTGCCAAATTTGCAGAATTTCATCAATAAATCAAATTTTTTAAGTATCCCTATAAGCAAAAATCACACAGATTAAGAGCCAGAGAGCAGGCAGAAGGAAATGCACAATCAATCACTCTGGTATTGGTAAAATGTTACAGAAACTGCTTTATATGTACTTACACTCCATCTTGCAACTGCAGTTTGCCCAACTAAACCATTTTTATGGAACATAGATGTTATTTGATTATTGAAATGCTATACAGTAAAAGTTCAATATAACAAACCACTACAGGACTGAAGAAATTGGTCTGTTATAATGAAAGTCCATACAGTGGCGTGCCGTCATTGGAAGCAGCGGATGCGCCACTTCCTTTGTATTTTCTAAAAAATAAATACCTAATAATTTTAATTATGTGAAAATAATCGCACAATATTTTATTATAACCGCATTATGTATAAATATCTTATTACAAATTTCTATACTACATGTGAAAAAAAAAAAAAATAAGACTGCTATTGTATATTCGAATATTAGTGATGGAGTGGAAGCGCTGTATTGTCAGCATCTAAAAAGCCAGATTCGCGCATGCACTTTACAGAGCACCAACCTCACCTGGTTTAGCTGGTTGAAGCCTAGGACCTTGGGTAGATGCTACACATATACCCCATCCAATTCTATCCAGGACTGGTTCTGGGCTGTTAGTTGCCTGCCTGCCTGCTAGATATGTGGCCTTTGGCTGCCCTCGCCCGATTACGTGAATCAAGAGTAGATTTATAACCCAACCAATAAGAATTTACTGGTATGTTTTTATGATAGTTCTGTATAGTTGACAGGAGTTTAAAAAATCCATTAAAATATTTGATATTTTTATTCCGCTCTCCGATTTTATATTACTCACGGATTTCAATATTAAACCAGTGATATTACAATTTTGTATATCCCATCTTTAAGGGGATGTAGAAAAAAGCATGTACAATTCTTGTATAATGTTAAAAAATTAACTGTTATTTTGACAGCATCATTTACAAGTATATTTAATGAATGAGAGAGATGCATGAGGTACAGAAAAAGCTCTAGAATTTATTTTCCTTAAATTTACGATTTATGTATTTGTTTGTCATGAAAATTTGTCTTTCCACTTTTTTCCCGAGACTACAAATATTCGAGTACAAAGTAACTGGTTTCAACTTATTTCTACTTAAGAAGTGGTTAAATAATTAAGCAATTAGGGAATTGGGGACATAAACAAAACCCTGATGAAAGAGCCGAAATTTTACTTAAACAAAAGCTTAACCGAACCATCTCTAGCTGAGTACAGTGGAGACTGATTTCTTCGTATTATTAATGTAATAAAGACAGAAATTTTTCCAGTTCAATGAGAGTGACCGAAAAGTTGTAAATTTTGGAAATTTCTGAGGACAACATCTGGTCCTAAAACGAATTAGTTAGAAAACAAATGACTATTAAGTTTAACATATTTAGATTTTTACAGCTATGGTTGAGAAACATTTAAAATCTGCAACAGCCCTGTCGCGTCCTTTGAGGTATACTAGTGATGCAACAAAAGAGGTATTTGACATTGACCAGTATCGGCACCCTGGGGATTTGGCAGTCCGCGTATATGCACGCTCTACAACCGTCTTCAATTGCATCCATTAGCCACTCGTAGGGAGCTATTTGACTAAGTGCATTGTTTTAAGATTTAAAAAGTAAAGGATATTTTATGTTATTTTTACGTACGTTTCTTTACAAAGCTATATTTAATTATAATTTTCTTTAAAAGTATATTCATACAACTGAAGAATGTTTTGTACCAGGTATGTACAGGTACATCCACCACACATTTTATTTCACCAAGTAAGTTTTTATTATTTTACTTTTAATTGTAGCCCTTATCAGGGCTGTGGAGTCGCGTAAAAATCTACCGACTCCAACTCCGACTCTTCCTTACCATCCGACTCCGGCTAAAACACCAAAACTCCACGACTCCGACTCCACAGTCCTGGCCCTTATATCGTGGCTAGTGATTCGGAATGTAATAGTGATATTAAAAATGCATTTAGAGAAGTCTACGGTTTATACTGGCTTATCGAATAAACGATACGAATGGACCCTAGACCATCACTGACACGCAATTGACTGATTGCCCCTGGATGTTGGCTTCTTACAGAAACACAGCTTCCCTATCATCAAATGTCACTGCACGTCACTGAGTCCATAATAATGAAAATCCATTACTATACAGTAGAATCATGATAGAATAGATCTCAATAACAGACTAGCAGAAGTTTGTTACAGCAAATGAATTTTCTTATAATTTTCCTATACTTTCTGTCAGACCTACATAAGCCATAATGTGAGGTCTGTAATATCAAGCTTTTACTGTACTTATATAAATTAAATACATCTCATTTAAAGTAGACCTATCTCTTATTTACAATATAATTAAAATATACAAAATATTTGAATTAATGGGTCAATTTAACATCAACTTACACTTTATCATTTGAAGTGTTAATTTCAACTGAATGGAAAAAATAAAAATAATAATAAATGCTATATATAAACTCTTTATAATTATATCTACAAATATATTAATATTATATTAGAATTTTCTTAATATGAATTTCTATCAAATCTGTTTTATTACCTATTTAATGAGTGGAATAACCAATTTATACTTAAATATTTTCAGTTAGATCAGGGGTTGCCAAAGTGGTCGATATGGACCCCCAGGGGTCAATGCAACATCATTGGGGGGTCGATGCGGCTAAGGGGTCGATTAGGGGGTCGATGAGGATAAGGGGTTCACAACCTTTTTTTTTTTTTCTTAGACAGAGACCACAACCCACGTTTTTTTTTTTTTTTTCGCTCATACATATTCACTTGTAATAAAACTTTACGGTGGGGGTCAATGTGAGGCTTTGGAAAGTGATTGGGGGTCGATGGTTAAAAAAGTTTGGCGACCCCTGAGTTAGATCAAATCCGTATTTTCAAATAATGTACAGAATAACTATTTTCTCTCAATTGACAAAATCTATATTAGAATACATTGAAACATAATCAATCATTTCAAAAAGCACTATTTTGTGTGTACAGTACATTATGCAAAAATTAAGAATCTAGCTTTAATTTTCATTTATAATATAATAATAAGTCAAATTTATTTCTGATAATGCTACAAATTAAGCATTATTTTTTGAATAGTTAATATATGTTGTTTGTGTTAATAAAAATCAATAATTTATTATCACATTATATTGATTTATGAATATCTTCATGGTATTGTACTCTATTAATTTCCATTATTTTTACCAATTAAACTGAATCAGTCATTGAATTAGATCAACTGTAATGAAAAATACTGAATATCAGAAATTTAAGTTCACATTTTATAAAAAGTCAAATTTTATCTATTATAATACTGTATGTCTAATTACTTAAAATGTTTTTAGATTTAACATCTTTTTCAATGTAATAAATTTTCAAAGTTTACATGTTACAATATAGTATAATAAATTTATTAAACTATATTATACAAAAAAGTTTTCTTTGCATATTTAGATATCTTACCTGCATTGATATTCCTTCAACTCTTGCTACATAAGCTACACAGTCAAGAAATGCAACAGCCACAGGAACACAGAAAGTAATTCTTTGAATAAGTCTTTTCAGCTGAGGAAACTTCATCTATTAAATATAATTAATTTTAAATTATAACAAAATCAATAATATATTAAATTTTAATTTTTAGAAGTTATAAATATGAATGTTCAAACCGAATTCAGGTTTTTTAAAGTTTAAACTGTATTTTTCTTGCTGAATTCCTATAATTACAATATTTACTCGCATATAGGATGAGGTGCGACTTTAAAGATCAAAATAAAGAAAATTAGATTTATTAATACAATTCTAATTTTATTTCGTTTAATCACAAGTAAAATATCAAATGAACATAAATGAACACATTGTCATGCAAAAATTACTGTCATTTAAACTTTAAGGAAAAATCTTGTAAAATCTACAACATAATTTATTCATGTAAAGTTGGACAATCGGGAACCTTTTTTGCCAATTCTTAATAGTCGAATTAACTCTCCATCAATTACACTTATGAGTTTTCCGAATTCTGATTTCTGAATAATCATCTGTTTTCACGTGGGAATGGATTAAAACTTGTATCGTACTCCTGTGTGATTTTGGAATTTCAATTTGGAATTCAATTCAAGTTTTGCTTTTTCTATTACTATCCATCTTTACTCCTGACAATATACAAGAACCAGAGCCGTAACTAGGCAGGTGCAACAGGTGCACCCGCACAGGGCCCACTTGGAAGGGGGGCCCAAACTGCTGTTCACAAGAAATTATATTTTTGAATTTTAAATTTTTCTGCCTTTCTACAGCGCAGTTTGGCGATTACATTTCTCCTTACTTAGACCCTAGATCAGTGTTCCGCAACCTTTTTCTACTTGCGGCACACCCATGACTCAACACGGCACACCAAAATGTTATTCCCCTCAAAAACGTATGATATGATACTCTTACTAGAATTACATAATGCCACTAACCTATTATTATTGTTATTAAACAGACACCAACATCTGTGAGTAAATTTTCTTTACATATAATTTATTAGAATACATAAAAATGGGTGGCTTGTAATAAAGAATAAACGAACATCATCTTATTTCATCAGTGTTGCGGCAGAGAATGATAAACATACAAAAGATAACATAAGAAACACAACACCATACATACACAAGAACATACAACATACATAAATAAGAAACACAACAACTGTGATAAAAATATATAAATAAAATTTGAAATTAACAGAATATGTAAAAGTTCACGTCACATCTTTCACCATGTGACGGCACATCAGTGTGCCGCGGCACACCGGTTGCGGAACACTGCCCTAGATGTCTGCTCACCAGTGTTGCCAACTGTGGCGACTTTTAGAGGGACATAGTGAGGTAACGGAGCGGAGACCTCAGACAAATCAGCCAAAAGTAGTGACTTTTGAGATTTTTTAATTTATTTTTTGAGAAATTTAAATTTATGTTTATAGTTTTTAAATTTACAGATTTTTCTCTACTTTATAGAGCTCTCTGACAACTACTAATATTATTACGATATACAAAACTGTATTTCTAGATTTTTCTACAGTGTCCAGAGCTAGAAATCTGTAAAGGTAACATTTTGTAACAAAAATAAATCTGCCCGAGGATTTTTTTNCAAGGAAAATATGAGTCCAGTAAGATGTTATATGGAAAACCAGTCACTATTCAGTTGTTAGACACGTAAATAAAAAATTTCAGAAAACATCACTCAGTCACTTTTTTAGTTACGCTCAGAATACGATATTAATTGATTATATACATATGGCCATAAGTGAGGCGGATGAAAAATGGATATAAAACTGAAGAATGTTAAGAACAATGCGGTGTATGGAGTGCACCATTGGTAAATCACTTAATGGTAATTAGTTCAGATTCATCGTGTTTTTAAAGTACCGTATCATATTACATTACTATGCTGAACACTTTGAAAATTTGTTAATTCACTCGTAACGCCTAGAATGTTACAGAAATTTTAGTTGACAGAATTGAACACATTTATTAATTAAATTAAATTAAAGTGTAAGTGTGTGAGAGCNTGTATGGAGTGCACCATTGGTAAATCACTTAATGGTAATTAGTTCAGATTCATCGTGTTTTTAAAGTACCGTATCATATTACATTACTATGCTGAACACTTTGAAAATTTGTTAATTCACTCGTAACGCCTAGAATGTTACAGAAATTTTAGTTGACAGAATTGAACACATTTATTAATTAAATTAAATTAAAGTGTAAGTGTGTGAGAGCCGAACTTAGTAGAATAAATTGTTAAATATTTTTTTTTCGTTCGAGAATCGTCGCACATCTGAAGGTCTGACTTTGCCTATCCTTCGTTTTAAGCGCTTGTCTTTGCTTTTTCATTTCTCTTTCCTCTATCGCTCTAGTCCATGTATGCCTATGCATACATCATAATACGCGCTCACGATACTTTCGATTCGTCACTTTTCCGTCGTAGATTTCCCATTTTACAATTACGTGACTCATAGCTTGGTGATAGCGGAGAAAAGAGACAGATAGGACGTCGGTATAAGTCACAGTTATAATTTCACAGATTCGAGACAGCTTGGTAGCGCGAATGGCCCCAGGCTTTCGCCCGTGCACGCTAAGTGACTTTCATTACAAGCATTTATCTTTCCGAAGTCTATGACAACAATTGTTTGGTATTGACAGCCGGTGAGGGCGCCGCCATCTCGGATTGTAAAGTTCGCTGAGGATAACGGCTCTTCATTGGATTACTTTTATTACGGATCTACACTTCCTATGTAAGTCAACTATATAACGTTTAAAAACTGAAGTGGTGGACTTTAAAACACCGTTTTAATTTTTAAATTCGGTTGTATATTTCGAGAGTTACGTTTCACTTTCGACCGTGTCTACGTGGTCGGCATTCGGACAACTTTTACTCCGACTGCATGCACTTCCGGTTTGGGATCGTTGTGTGGTTATCTTCGCTATTTCAACGTGGCTCATATAATATATTACTCAAGACGTTCCGTTATTTATTTCGTGAAATAACACGACTGTCACTGGCTAAATTTCGGCAGTCTGTTTGGCCGATCCATTAGGCCATCCGCCATGATCTTTATACATCGGACAGGCGACCGTAATATACGTTTTATCTGCAAGTTTCTTTAGTTTTCGTCGTTTTTTTTCGAGTTATCGTGTTAGATAACTTTTGAGAAAAAAGGTCGTCGACTTCGCCACGTGCTCTGATCGGTACCCCTAACTGACTCTAATTCGGTTGCTTGTTTGGTTCTCCTGCGTTTATGGAGTCATCTAGTAAGGCCGACATCATCTGGACATCATCTGTTTATGTGTATGCAAGTGAAATCTCTAAAACTGCTACTACTTTTATTCACTCCAAGTGAAATTCTCTTTTGTTGCTATTTATGTTACAACAAACAGTAGACTACTTTATTTGAAAAAATAAATATTAGCAACTAGTTAGTTTTCGATGAAAATTTGCCTAGTTGGACAGGCGATTTTGAATATAGATTCAGCAATGGGCGCGGGCAACAGTGCCTAAGATTCGGTTATCAGTTACACTCATGACTGAACAATGGAGTCATCAGATATTCTTCGCGTTACGATTCTAACTGTCAGAAGCCCAGGAGCTACTTGCATTACAAATCGAATTTGTAGTGTAAGTTACTTCCTCTTCTATTTTGTCTAACAAATGGCTTCACACATCTAGAATGAGATTTATAATTTTCTCTTAATGTAAAAATATATAAATCACACAATAGATTTTATTATCTTTGTTATAGTTCAGAGCGTAACTGTCCCTACGATCTATAAACTTCGGACACTTAATTTAAGAATAGTTTAATTTTATTAATAGATTATAACTTGTCGCTCACGTGAATTACAAAGGGATATAATATTTTGGTTTATTCTTTTTCGGGTGGTGATAAAATCGAATTTTTTTTCATCTTTAAACGAGATGATCATCACAAAACACCAGACTATTAGGTTTTTGTCCACATTAACGTGGCAACGCAACAATAAAACTCTGTGTACTAACAAATTGTCGTAGTTTTATTGTTGCCAGCGGTCGTTGATTGTTATTGCGAACGGTTGGGTTTTTAGTTCGAGCTGTCAAAATTTTCTCGTTTCGAGTGTTTTTCTCAGTTTCGTTTCGTTTGAGTCGATTTTATCTTTAAGTATAGAATACGATGTTTCTAATTTTACGTATTTTTGAACATTGTTAAGCCGAATATCACAATTAGTGCCAATAATTTTCCGACTAATCTCTATTTCCGTAACAATTGATCGCTCTCAAAACGAATTATATATCGAACATTAAAATTACCATATTTAACAGAGATTTTATTATAATATTCATTTGTGACTTTTTCTTATAATTAAGACGATATTTTCAAAATGATTTTTTTCATTAGAAATCTTACAATTTACATAAAATGAAATTAACAAAATCAATGATTTTCATAATAGTCGTTTCTCTCTTTTGCAGAATGGATAATTTCAAGGAATTAAAGAAGTGGCGCACCTCGGCAGATGGTGCGAAGGAAGAAGGCTCGTCGTCGTCTTCCGCTTCGTTTCCAGTGATTCGGGTGCTCCCGAAAGATGTCGAGGAGAGCGGAGAGTGCACTAAACGGGTGGTTGTCATTACTCCCGACGATAGCGCCTCGACTGTGGTCGACTACCTGGGACTGCGGTACCCGGAAGTTGCAGAATGGACGGTGGAGTGTCGAGGGGAGTCCAAAGTGATCGTCGAAACATCCGTCAAGCAGAAGAAACCTTGGTGGAAAAGGCTCTTCTTCTGCTGCGTAAAATGAAAATTTTCTCTTCCGAGGTCACTTTTCACCGGATATGACTCTGCTACCCGAATACGACTTTGTCACCCGGAAATGACGTTTCACCCGGCTACGACTTAATTTACTGGACTTGACATTTCATCCCGGATTGGTTTTTTTTCGCTTTGAATTGACGGACAGACATTTCTGCACTGGTTTTGTTCAACTTCGATTAGATTAAAGTCCATAGAACAACGACAGTCTGATTATCTGCAATGTGACAAGCAAAACATAAAACAAAACATTATGTTACCAGTTTAAAGACTCTGTTAATCGTCTATAAACGGACAAGGCAACTTATACTGTACGGACATTCAAACTGTATTTAAACCGGTGTTCGACTGTCATTGTGGTCAGTATACGTCCGAACCAGAATTAAAATTACTTCAACAATTAAATTTGTACATCGAATTGTCTGAAGTGTATTTAAACTTTCATATTTAATAAACTTTAATGTGAAATTTAATTTTTAAGATTGCATATTTATCAAAATAAATATTAAAGTTGCACAATTTTAGATTTATTGAAACGTTTCTACTTTTATCAATATTTATTTCCGACCCTGTCGTCGTTTAGGTTTACAATAACGTGAATATTTTTAATATAAAAACGGACGATAAAGTAATTAAATAGTATACGATGAATTTGACAATATAATAGGTGTTTGTTCGGGAATTCACAAACAAAACTGCTGTCGCGCATTTACGGCGCCGAATTAGTCAATTCCGTAGCAAAAAGGCCGTTCTGCTGTAACGCAGTCACAGCGCCAAGTGGAAAATTCACTGATACAGAAATCAAAATTGCCGATTTCTCCGTCTTTTAAACGTCTGTAGTAAATGTGAATATCTCGTTCGAAAGATACATGTTTTCTTAGATAACGTGCAAAATTTCAGGCTTTTCTATACAGGATTTGCAGATATATAAGCAGTTGAAAAGTGCAAAGATCTGCATAAAAGCCGTAACTTTTCTCTTTTTCATTCATTTGGCGGTGCAGATGGTACTAGACAAAGAACACCACTGGGTCTAGAGAGCTCAAATTTTAAACTTAAGCCTTTCTCGTCATCAGTGGGGTGATGGCGAAACTTGTGAGTCGATAGGTCAAACTCGGCGGGGTCCTATCCCTCGCTTTTATCGCTTCTTAGGATAAAATTGCATCCGGACAAATGTTGTTGTTCAGAATAACAAAAGCTGAAATTTATGCAAATTCAACTTTTTTTGTAACGATTACACTAACAGCATATTGAAAGCATTCAAATTAGTACAGAAGACTACATATTAATTAATTTACATTATAAAATCTGCAAATAAAACATATTGATTTATTTTTCTTTTAAGATTTTTTCGAAAATGAAACATGTAAATATTATTGTATATTTGTGTTTTATAAATATAATTAGATCAAATGTGCTTAGATGAAAATAAAATGAAAAAAATACTAACTGCATGAAAATATTCAATAATTTGTACAGAACAATCGATATAGAAAGATAAGAAAAAATTAGGCTACACAATCGTCTTATTTTTCCTCTAAGACTTGATAATTGCAAGCAGGTGTTGGAAAGAAGTTTTACCATATAAGCTTTTATATGTGTATTTTTACACAAATACAAAAAATGTTTTTTATCACAGTAATACTTATATGACTAGCAGACCCAGCCACGCGTTTTGTGGCTCAAGATGTATCTATTATAAATGTATAATACTTTCCCCATGGGGGAATATCGAAAAATCCCTTTTTAGTGTATATTCTGTTGACGTACCCTATTAAAATGTAATCAAAAACGCAAAAAACGGCATGTAAAATAGTAAAAATAGAAGCAGAGTTCATTATGGTAAGCCTTAATCCTGTCTATCTCCCTTCAGTGGGGGCAGTTTCGACACATATATTATATAAAAACACGTGCGTATTGGAATGCAGCGTTGTATGAAAATTTCAACGGAATCGGTAGGAACAAACGAACATTACAGTTTTATTTATATAGATAGATAGAAGACGACCTGCTTTAGTTTATCCTTACAGAAACGCAAACTTAGGTCGTCGTACTCGTAGCGCCATCTGTTGGACATAAAAGCCTTAACCTAGATGATATCTTTTAATTTATATGAATGTTTACCGGAATAACATACAGCCTATGTTCACCCTGAACTTCCACTGTAAATGTTCGTGAAAGAATTTTCGAAATCGGATGAGTAGTTTCGGAGATTACCCGCTACATCCAAACTTACAAACATTACCTCTTTATAATATTAGTATAGATAAGCTTAACCTCATTAACCTAACATTTCGTTTTTTCTGCAAAGCACAAAAAACAACCACAAAAATTTTTAAAAATTTTAATACACCAGTTTATTAAATGCATTTCTAAAAAATTTTAGCATAAAATTTTATTTCCTTTATTATGTATTATTTTGAAACAAAAATTGCAACGGATCACGTGACACGCGCCGCATTTCTGTGTACCGAGATAAATGTCCTTCAGAACAGCTGTCGGTAGCCGTTCGCGGGACATTCTCATACAAATCTCAGGGTAAGACGTATTTCTAGATAGATATTTATCAGTTACCTTAAATAATAAAATACATCACGATTTTTTCGATTCGATATACTATCTCTATAGATAAGGATCAACAAAATGGTCCAAAAAGAAATTTGTATCGGGTGTAAATTTACGAAACTTGCTGAGGTCATAAACAACATCCAATAGAATGCAAATAAGCTTTATTTAAATTATTTCCAGTAACGAATAGTTACGTACGATTATTTAAATTTGTACGAGTTATCTCGGGTCCGGACGGCTTAAAAATGAAACATTTAGTTTTGATAATTATTAAATAAATTGATTCAAACTAGCATATTGTACCTATAGATTACAGAACTTACATTAATTTTTCCACAGAACGAAACTTTTGTTCTTAATTAAAATCTCAATGGAAGTTATGAAATCAACAGGGGGAGGAAAACTGTTAATTAAGTAACACTTCATAAGAAACATTTATTATAATATAATTAACTTTTTCATCACGGCACTTAAGCTAAGTACGAATATGTTTACTATATGACACACGAGTTGAAAAAAATTCGCCATCCCTCCAATGGAGTGTTTACTTAGAATGTAGTGGATAAAGTAATTTTATTTTAAAAAATTTTAATATTATTTTAATATAAAGGACATCATCTGTTTATGTGTATGCAAGTGAAATGTCTAAAACTCTTACTATTTTTATCCACTCCAGGTGAAATTCTGTTTCGTTGCTCTTTATGTTACAACAAACAGTAGAGACTGCTTTATTTGAAAAATAAAATATTAGCAACTAGTTTTAAATTTCTTTAAATCTCTACTCTTCCTATTTTTTAATATCTAGTTTCTCATAAAAAGTATTTCGTGATGATTAACAAGGGAATTTCAATTAGGCCTATATTGCACTACAGTAAATAAAAAAGTACATTTTAAATACAATTTATATATGTTTAAATTCTATTTTATGATAAACTAGAAATGAATTATAATTTATTATTTTTATAGTAATTTTTATTTACCATTAAAACTATAAGAGACTCATTTTAAATGATTCTTGAAAAAGTCGATTTAATAATTCATTCAGAAACTCACATTCAAAACATTTAATTTATTACATACATTTTTTAAACATTAAAATATTACATCTTTATTATTCGGTTGAAAATTCAAAGAAAAACTGTACAAAATAAGTCGAACAAATTTCTAATTTGTTTCAATGTAATTATTTTGGTTTGTAAGGCCCAATAACCTTGCGAAGTTCATCCAATTCCGGAATTCGTTCCCATTTTTGGTTGATCGTAATCAGCTGCAAAATATATGTTTAATTAAAATTTATATTTAAATTTGACTCAAAATTTATTTTTCGATAGTTTTAAAAAGTCATTTTGTTCATAATATCTGTTTAATAATAATACAATTTCCAGATTTTTAATTTACTTTTTCATTCGTATTATTTCTTCAACAGGAAAATTGTAGGTCTTACACACTTCTAATTATCGTATTATTCTAATTTATACTTTAAAAGTGGTATTTAAAACTATGACTTTTTAAAAGAGAATTGATATTAAGTATATATAAAGTAACTATTATACAGGAAAACTCTTGTTATTTCTATAACAGGACTTTTCTAAATAAACTGCTTTTGATAGAGTTAATAAATCAAACTTTTTAATACAAATAAAAATCCGACCTTCTGTGGTTTCTCAGGATCCACCAATTCCCATCTCGGACATCCTCCTTTTACAAATCTGTAATTTTATATTACAATAAATACGTTATTTAATTTATAATTCTATACATTTATAATTATCAATGTCAAAAGTAGATCAGTAATGCTAATCATATCGTATGCTTTTTCCAGATTCAAAAACAGGGCAAACACTTTATGTCTTTTTTTCAGCAACTGGATTTGAATTAATGACAGCAAAACAAAGAGGGCTGTCTGAGTACCTCCCCCTTCTACAAATGCAAATTGTGTATTATTTCTATATTTATTCACCGCTGTCCAGTAATTAAATTTATTAGCTAATATTGCAGTGAACACTTTCCGTAGACAAGACAGCAGGGCTATTGGTCTGTAATTGGCTGGTTCCTGTTTGTTCCCTTGTTTAAATATCATAGTAAAAATAACTTCGTTCCACTTTGCCGGTATTATACTATTACTGTAAAATTGATTAAATTGTCTAGCTAAACATCTTATGATTTCTATTGGCAACATTTTAATGAGTGAATTCGGTATTGTGTCCGATCCCGGAGTTGATTTGTCTTTAATATTTTTGATACATTCCTGTACTTCTTCCATCTTGATTATCTCATCTTGCTGAATTTCTGGTCTTGTCTTAGTACCCATATATTTTTTACAAGCATTTTTCTGATAATTCTCAGAGAATTTATTGTAGTATTTAAGCCAAGCATTGTATTCTACTCTAGTCTGTTTTTCCAACCCTGACTTTCTTTTTCGAAAACTATTAATTATTTTCCAGAATACTCTCGAATCATTAGCTTCTGATAGTTTCTTACTGATTTTTGAAAAATATAATTTTTTCTTGGCTTTAATTAGATTGTTATACATTTTTTTATATTTTAAATAATTCATTAGTGCTTTACTGGTATTTGTTCTTCTAAAGATTTGTAAACACTTTTGTTTTTTGATTTTGTAGCCATAACATGTACTATCATACCATTCACATTTGAATATTTTACCATTTTGTTGTATACAATTTTTGTATCTATATTCCTCTAATTTAGTTATAATATTTCGATAATTTTCTATTGGATCATTTTCTTTTTCTAATGTTAACATCTCTTCAATCATATCATCAAATTCATTTAACATTTTCCGTTTGTTATATGATGGTCTTAATTCCAGATTAATAGAATGACTCTGTTTATAATTATATATATTTTTTCATGTATTATTAGCTCTAACTGAATAGGAAAATGATCTGCAATGTCGTTTTCTAGAACCTTCAAATAGTTACAACAATTTATCATTTCTTCTGAGCAGATAATGTAATCTACTATAGATTTCCCACTTGAGAGACAAAAGTAATTTCTGCAGGGGTGTCTCCTCTCATTCTACCATTTAGAATTATTAGTTGGTTATTATCAATAAATTCTAGAAGTGCTTTTCCCCCTGTATTTAACACTTTATCTTTGGATATTCTCTTATTGACTAAATTTTCAAACGTCTGACAAAATATGGTATCAGTAATTTCACTAATACGTGCATTTAAATCACCACCTATTATCCACATTTGTGTCAGATTTGACCATCTATCCAAGACCTTTTGTACTTCATTTAGAATTGGTTTCTTCTCAATAGAAGGTGGTATATATATTCCTATTACTCCCATATATGTGTATGTCCATCTCATTTTTATTTTATTCTCTAATTTTATTATAACAGCAATGATGTAGTCCGTTGTATATTGTAGGAATATATCACCGAATTTTTTCTTAATTAATAGTAGAATTCCACCTGATGGACGTCCAAATTTATTTTTGCGTTGAGCATTACTAATTATTATATTATTGTCTTGTTCCAGATATTTTCTTTCTATTTCACTAAATTTTATAATCCAGGTTTCTAAAAATCCAATTATTTCATTTGAATCCAGAAATTCTCTCATTGAGGTTTTAAATAATTTCCCTCTTAGTCCTTGACTATTCCAGAAGTTTATCGTCACTGTAACAGGCGAAAGCCTTATACGACAATAAACAATTTCAATTCAACAATTCAATTCAACAATGTCAAAAGTAAATATAAATTAAAACGTAAGAATAAAAAATATATATATTTAAAGTAATAAACATTTTGTATGTTAAAAGACAAACGTTCAATTCATTTAATGTAAAAATTTGACATTTTATGAAACGTCACATACCTTGCATCTAAGTTGTAAAATAAATGATATAAAACCGAAGAGACCATTCCAGTCGTAGCGGCTGCTGTAATAAAAACCAATGGAACAAGCTGTAAAAAATCAAACAANTTTATGTGCATGCAAGTGAAATCTCTAAAACTTCTACTATTTTTATCCTCTCCAAGTGAAATTTTCTTTCGTTGCTCTTTATGTTACAACAAACAGCGGACTGCTTTATTTGAAAAAATAAATATTAGCAGGTAGTTTTCAATTTCTTCATAATTTTAAATCTCTAGATTTTCATAAAAAATATTTCGTCATGCTTAACATACAATTTCTAGTATATTGCAATACAGTAAATAAGGAAATATAGTACATTTTAAATACAATTTATGTATGTTTAAATTATTTTTTGTGATTATAATTTATTATTTTTATAGTAATTTTCATTTACCATTTAAAGCTATAATAGTATTATAGACTCATTTTAAATGATTCTTGAAAAATCCGATTTAATAATTAGTTCAGAAACTTACATTCAAAACATTTAATTTATTACATACATTTTTTAAGCATTAAAATATCACATGTTTATTATTCAGTTGAAAATTCAGATAAAACTGTACAAAATAAGTCGAACAAATGTCGATAAAATTGACAAATTTCTAATTTGTTTCAATGTAATTATTTTGGTTTGTAAGGCCCAATAATCTTGCGAAGTTCATCCAATTGGGGATTTCGTTCCCATTTTTGCTTGATCGTAATCAGCTGCAAAACATATGTTTAATTAAAATTTATTTTTCGATAGTTTTAAAAAGTCATTTTGTTCGTAATATCTGTTTAATAATAATACAATTTTCACATTTTTAATTCACTTTTTTCATTCGTATTATTTTTTCAACAGGAAAATTGTAGGTCTTACAATCTTCTAATTATCGTGTTAATCTAATTTATACTCTAAAAGTGGTATTTGAAACTATGACTTTTTTAATAGAGAATTGATATTAAATATATATAAAGTAGCTATTATACAGGAAAAGTCCTGTTATTTCTATAACAGGACTTTTCTAAATAAACTGCTTTTGATACAGTTAATAAATAAAACTTATTAATACAAATAAAAATCCATATTAAAATCCTACCTTCTGTGGTTTCTCGGGATCCACCAATTCCCATCTCGGATAGCCTCCTTTTACAAATCTGTAATTTTATATTACAATAAATACGTTATTTAATTTATAATTCTACACATTTCTAATTATCAATGCCAAAAGTAAATATAAATTAAGACATAAGAATAAAAAATATATATATTTAACCTAATAAACATTTCGTATATTTAAAAGACAAACGTTCAATTCATTTAATGTAAAAATTTGACATTTTATGAAACGTCACATACCTTGCATCTAAGTTGTAAAATAAATGATATAAAACCGAAGAGACCATTCCAGTCGTAGCGGCTGCTGTAATAAAAACCAATGGAACAAGCTGTAAAAAATCAAACAAGTCATTTACTTTTTATTCAAGCAATTTGTCATAAATATTTCTCTAATTAATCATATAGGAAATACAGCATTAACGAGTTACTACGATACGAATTAAAATTTAATTGTTTATTACCAGTTTGTGTTAGAAAAATAAAAAGTATTAACGTCGGTTACTAATATTAAAAAGTCCCAAATACTATTAATTGATAAGAGAAAAGAGCATCGATTGCCCATCACTTGCACAATGTGATTATTTACAATTACTTTTATGACTGCATTGTGAAAAGCATGGTTTAATATAGTTATTAAATACATATTTATATGTTTATCATAATTTAACGATTTTCTGCAAATAACTTTAATACATTCTAACGACAAGTAAAAAAAGTATTCTCGTTTTCTTTTTACTTGGATCATTTAAAAATGTTTAGGAATAAATATCGAGTTTAATAAATATTTTAAAATGTAGCAAGTTACTTTTCAATTATTATCTTATAAATAAACTAAAATACATACCTCTGGATGTGTTCTCATTGTGCGCAAAGAAAATAACTTTCTCAAACTGTCCATTAAGGGATCCCGTCCGGGGTAAGTACCACGAAACTTTTCAAAACCCATTTCTACTTTATTCTAAAATTAAAAAGTGTATTGGAAATTAACTTATTGTCAACAAAACAATTCTTATGTCTAATATACTTCAATTACCTACGTAAATTTTAAAATTAAAGTTTTTCTAATGTATAAAGCCTAAATTCAACGTTTATTTACGAATCTGAACTATGTAAACTGTTCCTATTCAAGGAAAAGTAGAGGAAAGTCTGTTCTTAAAAACACTTTAATTTCGAGTTGGCTAGGTACTAGTTATAAATCGCCATCCTCGTTACAAATCGTACTGCCAGAGAAAAACATAATTCAGAAACTNAACTGAAGTCGATCACGTGCCTCATTTCCCACGAATAACGTATAAAAGCTCGAGTCCCCGGAAGCTCAGGGCGATCCCTCGGAAGTTATACTTGGTAGATGTGCCATATTTGTCTCCATACTCCGGACCGAAAGGACATACGACCTACCACAGCTGTTTGAACTTCCATCGCCATTAACGAACATATTCAACGAACGCATATTAGACATATCTGCATAGAGGTATTTGTACTTTTTAGAGATTTGTGAACTCTCTCTCAGACTAGAGGTAAAGCTATTAGAGCGTCCCTTTTGTATAGTGAATTTATTTAATCGCATATAACTTATGTATCCTAGCTTAGTTATATAAATAAATGCTTGTTTTGTTTTTAAACCTGTCTCCTGTCTCTGAAGGACACCTGCCGACTTACCGACGCACTCCCCACTCAAATTTTTGCCCTCCTAGCCATCCGACAAGCCGAGAACCAACCTGTTGCAGAGTAAGTGGTCATTTGGCCCACTGCTAATCTCACACTTCAATTACCTACGTAAATTTTAAAATTAAACTTTTTATAATGTAAAAAGCCTAAATTCGACGTTTATTTACGAACCTGAATTACGTAAACTGTTCCTATTCAAGAAAAAAGTAGAGGAAAGTCTGTTGTTAAAAACACTTTAATTTCGAGTTGGCTAGGTTCTAGTTATAAATCGCCATCCTCGTTACAAATCGTACTGCCAGCAAAAGACATAATTCAGAAAGTCGCGATGCCTCACAACCAAGAAAATAGATATAAGAGATATATAAAAGAAACGAAATGAATTGATACCTGTTGTCTGAAAATGGTTGATGGTGGCGACGATGCAGTCAGTCTTCGTTGGCGATCTCTTCGTTGAAATCTATACACGAAGTCCTACACAGAAAGGAAAGGTTTCACAAGTGATTCGAATTCACGGTTCCACCGGTATATACAGTATCCTTTCGTTTCTTTATGCAGCGAGAGTGTAGCGAAATGACGTCACGAGAAGAGTTGGCCAATTACAAACCAGTTCCAGTGTGTCGCTGCATAAAGAAACGCGGTGTAAGTGCTTTTGTCCGTCCTCCCCCGCTGGGTTTCACACACCTCTAAGCAATATTTCGTCAGTACAAAAACCATTAGAAAAAACACAAAAGAGAACATTCTAGAAACGCATGTGAACAATGAACAATGGTCCCGTTAACTAGAAAAGCCTCTTTGTTAAAAGATAGTTAATCTATTTCGCTTTAAGTTAAGTTAGCAGATGTAGCGCTAAGCTGCCAGGTTCACAACGCCCAAGATAACTTAAGATGGCTGCCACCATAAATTATACGTATCACTTGTACTATGTGTCAAATGAAGTTTGTCACATACGAAATTCTATTTTAAACTGGTTATCGAAGAAATTAGAAATGTAGTCGTCCACATAATCTTCTGTTCCGACATAAATATTTTCCGATTTATTATTAACGGTAGGCGTTCCATTGTTGTTGTTTACAGTTTTACGCAATGTCGTATTTTCTTGATCGACTGTTTCCGAGATTTTACAGTTTCGTCGACAATTACGCGTCGTTTTTAATTAAATAATTTTATTCGTTTAAAACAACGTATACAAAGAGCCCAACAACAATAACAAGTAGCCCAGAGGTACAAGTGTTTTCCACTAAAGCGGAAATTGGTTGAAGCGACCTCCTGCAGCTTAACTAAAGTAGCTTTACGCTCCATTAAATTTAAAATCGAAAATAAAAGATTTCATTAATCATTAAAAATGCTTTTAATTCCGAACGAAAACTGAAATGTCGTTGTTATAATTTTTTAAACAAATAAATATTTATAAAAACATTATAAACGTTTCCACGAGCAAAGTAATGACACAACGGGCAGACAGGCACCATGAATTTTGATTAGAATGAGTTAAACGGATCACCGTGGATTTCAATAAAATTTCGTTTGATGCGCCTTCAATTTTAGGATATTTTATTTTATGCGGTTCCCTTAGATTTCAAACAGTAAAAATTATCTTTGATTTTTATACATAAAGTTTTTGGTGTGTCCTCCATTTTGGATAATGAGCATAAAGAGAAATAACGCAGTTTCACTCAGATGATGTTTATGGCTCATGTTGTGTATGGAATGGAGTCAATAATCAACTGATCCGCATGGGCGTAGCTCACTTGAAAACAACTTTATGATCACACTGTATAAAAAAAAAGTTAAATAAATTCATGTAATGTATTTTTATATAACTTTTTTATCAGTGAAATCTTTTTATTTGTNATATTTCTCGTGTTTCTAAATTTATTCTATTTCAACATTCCTGGTTGTAATTCTTATCTCTGGGGCGCACTCAATATTTAATCTTGGGCAGCCGAATTGACCGGATAAAGCATTTTTTAATGAGAATTCAGTAAAAGTTTCATCTTATTTGTCGGATAATTTATAACTAATATAAGAACAGAACACACGACACGATATAAATACAGTAGAGCATCGATTATCCGACGCCCGATTAACCGTCACATCGGTTAACCGAACGTTCTAGTCCGTAAATTTCAAATGTCCGCTAGTGATGTTTATTACAATATTTGGCTATGTCTTGGCTACTTTAATATTATTTTTGTTAAATTTTTGCGTGCTTTAGCTGGCATCTTCGGATCGACCATTGAAGGGAGGGCAGGAATTAAAAACGAGACTTAATTTTCTAATTATGAGTGGTTGTTTGTTTCGTGGGCAATAAGATAATTTTAAAATAATTTTTAACGATACAATAGAGACGATTATTATTTTTAAAAAATTTGTTAGGCTAAACATCGATTAAAATTCGACGCGAAGTTGGTTAATAGCGATATACTAATAAACTAATTACATGGGATATACTAATATCCTAATATACTATAGTAATAATGTATTTTTTCCTTCTTTTCTATTATCCGATTTTTTCAGTTATCCGACCAACCCGAGTCCCCAATTGAGTCGGATAATCGATGCTCTACTGTAAAAATAGATAAATTTTGATAAGAAAATACTTATGGAAAATTCACTAATGTTTCCTTTTCTGTTACTTTGTAAGGTGTTTGAGTCCCTACACCTAACCCCATCGGTGGGGGGATTACTCATGCTGAAGTTATTTCTACGAATCAATTCGTCTTATCGATTCCAATTCTTTCGAATCTTTTTTCAGCTTAAGTACTGTAATTTTGTCATTCTCACTTAAACGGCTAATATCGTCAGCTGTACTTAATTGAACCTACACTAAATGTGGCTTTGAGACGCTTGGAAAAGAAACATGGTGCAAGTCGCACAAACATCACAATACAGTTTTTATATGAGAAAACAATCAGATACACTAATATGTTCGTATGTGTAAGACAAACATCTGAATACAATTACGAGTAAAACTAATTACTGTATTTACATTCTATCAATGTCTATATCATACTCAAAGGTCACTTTACAAGACGACGGAGATTCTTTGCCTCGTGTTGAAAGTTAGATTCCGATGGAAATTTGCCTAGTTGGACAGGCGATTTTGAATATAGATTAACAATGGGCGAGGGCAACAGTGCCTAAGATTCGGTTATCAGTTACACTCATAACTGAACAATGGAGTCATCAGATATTCTTCGCGTTACCATTCTAACTGTCAGAAGCCCGGGAGCAACTTGCATTACAAATCGAATTTGTAGTGTAAGTTACTTCCTCTTATATTTTGTCTAACAAATGGCTTTACACATCTAGAATGAGATTTATAATTCTCTCTTAATGTAAAAATATATCAATCACTCAATACATCTCATTATCTTTGTTATAGTTCAGAGCGTAATTGTCCCTACGATGTATAAGCTTTTATCTATAAACTTAATTTAATTTTATTAATAGATTATAGCTTGTCGCTCACGTAAATTACAAAGGGATATAAAATTTGGGTTTATTCTTTTCCGGCTGGTGATAAAATCGAAATTTTTATTCATCTTTAAACGAGATGATCATCTCAAAACACGAGAATATTAGGTTTTTACCCACATTAACGTGGCAACGCAACAATAAAACTCTGTGTAGTAACAAATTGTCGGAGTTTTATTGTTGCCAGCGGTCGTTGATTGTTATTGCGAACGGTTGGATTTTTAGTTCGTGCTGTCAGAATTTTCTCGTTTCGAGTGTTTTTCTCAGTTTCGTTTCGTTTACGTCGATTTTATCGGTAAGTATAGACTACGATGTTTCTAATTTTACGTATTTTTGAACATTCTTAAGCCGAATATCACAATTAGTGGCAATGATTTTCCGACCAATCTCTATTTCCATAACAATTGATCGGTCTCGAAACGAATTATATATCGAACATTAAAATTACTATATTTAACAGAGATTTTATTATAATGTTCATTTGTGACTTTTTGTTTATATGTTTAAAATGATTTTTTTCATTAGAAATCTTACAATTTACATAAAATGAAATTAACAAAACCAATGATTTTCATAATAGTCGTTTGTTTCTTTTGCAGAATGGATAATTTCAAGGAATTAAAGAAGTGGCGCACTTCGGCAGATGGTGAGAAGGAAGAAGGCTCGTCGTCGTCTTCCGCTTCGTTTCCAGTGATTCGGGTGCTCCCGAAAGATGTCGAGGAGAGCGGAGAGTGCACCAAACGGGTGGTTGTCATTACTCCCGACGATAGCGCCTCGACTGTGGTCGACTACCTGGGACTGCGGTACCCGGAAGTTGCAGAATGGACGGTGGAGTGTCGAGGGGAGTCCAAAGTGATGGTCGAAACATCCGTCAAGCAGAAGAAACCTTGGTGGAAAAGGCTCTTCTTCTGCTGCGTAAAATGAAAATTTTCTCTTCCGAGGTCACTTTTCACCGGATATGACTCTGCTACCCGAATACGACTTTGTCACCCGGAAATGACGTTTCACCCGGCTACGACTTAATTTACTGGACTTGACATTTCATCCCGGATTGGTTTTTTTTCGCTTTGAATTGACGGACAGACATTTCTGCACTGGTTTTGTTCAACTTCGATTAGATTAAAGTCCATAGAACAACGACAGTCTGATTATCTGCAATGTGACAAGCAAAACATAAAACAAAACATTATGTTACCAGTTTAAAGACTCTGTTAATCGTCTATAAACGGACAAGGCAACTTATACTGTACGGACATTCAAACTGTATTTAAACCGGTGTTCGACTGTCATTGTGGTCAGTATACGTCCGAACCAGAATTAAAATTACTTCAACAATTAAATTTGTACATCGAATTGTCTGAAGTGTATTTAAACTTTCATATTTAATAAACTTTAATGTGAAATTTAATTTTTAAGATTGCATATTTATCAAAATAAATATTAAAGTTGCACAATTTTAGATTTATTGAAACGTTTCTACTTTTATCAATATTTATTTCCGACCCTGTCGTCGTTTAGGTTTACAATAACGTGAATATTTTTAATATAAAAACGGACGATAAAGTAATTAAATAGTATACGATGAATTTGACAATATAATAGGTGTTTGTTCGGGAATTCACAAACAAAACTGCTGTCGCGCATTTACGGCGCCGAATTAGTCAATTCCGTAGCAAAAAGGCCGTTCTGCTGTAACGCAGTCACAGCGCCAAGTGGAAAATTCACTGATACAGAAATCAAAATTGCCGATTTCTCCGTCTTTTAAGCGTCTGTAGTAAATGTGAATATTTCGTTCGAAAGATACTTCTTTTCTTAGGTAACGTGCAAAATTTCAGGCTATTCTATAGAGGAGTTGCCGAAATATAAGCAGTTGAAAAGTGCAAAGATCTGCATAAAAGCCGTAACTTTTCTCTTTCTCATTCATTTGGCGGTGCAGATGGTACTAGACAAAGAACACCACTGGGTCTAGAGAGCTCAAATTTTAAACTTAAGCCTTTCTCGTCATCAGTGAGGTGCTGGCGAAACTTGTGAGTGGATAGGTCAAAGTTGGCGGGGTCCTATCCCTCGCTTTTATCGCTTCTTAGGATAAAATTGCATCCGGACAAATGTTGTTGTTCAGAATAACGCAAGCTGAAATTTATGCAAATTCAACTTTTTTGTAACGATCACACTAACGGCATATTAAAAGCATTCGGATTAGTACAGAAGACTACATATTAATTAATTTACATTATAAAATCTGCAAATAAAACATATTGATTTATTTTTCTTTTAAGATTTTTTCGAAAATGAAACATGTAAATATTATTGTATATTTGTGTTTTATAAATATAATTAGATCAAATGTGTTTAGATGAAAATAAAATTACAAACTGCAACAAAATATTCAATAATCTGTACAGAACAATCGATATAGAAAGATAAGAAAAAATTAGGCAACACAATCGTGTTATTTTTCCTCTAAGACTTGATAATTGCAAGCAGGTCACACGAGTTCAAAAAAATTCGCCATCTTTCCAATGGAGTGTTTACTTAAAATGTAGTGGATAAAGAAATTTTATTTAAAAAATTTTAATATTATTTTAATTTAAAGGACATCATCTATTTATGTGCATGCAAGTGAAATCTCTAAAACTTCTACTATTTTTATCCTCTCCAAGTGAAATTTTCTTTCGTTGCTCTTTATGTTACAACAAACAGCGGACTGCTTTATTTGAAAAAATAAATATTAGCAGGTAGTTTTCAATTTCTTCATAATTTTAAATCTCTAGATTTTCATAAAAAATATTTCGTCATGCTTAACATACAATTTCTAGTATATTGCAATACAGTAAATAAGGAAATATAGTACATTTTAAATACAATTTATGTATGTTTAAATTATTTTTTGTGATTATAATTTATTATTTTTATAGTAATTTTCATTTACCATTTAAAGCTATAATAGTATTATAGACTCATTTTAAATGATTCTTGAAAAATCCGATTTAATAATTAGTTCAGAAACTTACATTCAAAACATTTAATTTATTACATACATTTTTTAAGCATTAAAATATCACATGTTTATTATTCAGTTGAAAATTCAGATAAAACTGTACAAAATAAGTCGAACAAATGTCGATAAAATTGACAAATTTCTAATTTGTTTCAATGTAATTATTTTGGTTTGTAAGGCCCAATAATCTTGCGAAGTTCATCCAATTGGGGATTTCGTTCCCATTTTTGCTTGATCGTAATCAGCTGCAAAACATATGTTTAATTAAAATTTATTTTTCGATAGTTTTAAAAAGTCATTTTGTTCGTAATATCTGTTTAATAATAATACAATTTTCACATTTTTAATTCACTTTTTTCATTCGTATTATTTTTTCAACAGGAAAATTGTAGGTCTTACAATCTTCTAATTATCGTGTTAATCTAATTTATACTCTAAAAGTGGTATTTGAAACTATGACTTTTTTAATAGAGAATTGATATTAAATATATATAAAGTAGCTATTATACAGGAAAAGTCCTGTTATTTCTATAACAGGACTTTTCTAAATAAACTGCTTTTGATACAGTTAATAAATAAAACTTATTAATACAAATAAAAATCCATATTAAAATCCTACCTTCTGTGGTTTCTCGGGATCCACCAATTCCCATCTCGGATAGCCTCCTTTTACAAATCTGTAATTTTATATTACAATAAATACGTTATTTAATTTATAATTCTACACATTTCTAATTATCAATGCCAAAAGTAAATATAAATTAAGACATAAGAATAAAAAATATATATATTTAACCTAATAAACATTTCGTATATTTAAAAGACAAACGTTCAATTCATTTAATGTAAAAATTTGACATTTTATGAAACGTCACATACCTTGCATCTAAGTTGTAAAATAAATGATATAAAACCGAAGAGACCATTCCAGTCGTAGCGGCTGCTGTAATAAAAACCAATGGAACAAGCTGTAAAAAATCAAACAAGTCATTTACTTTTTATTCAAGCAATTTGTCATAAATATTTCTCTAATTAATCATATAGGAAATACAGCATTAACGAGTTACTACGATACGAATTAAAATTTAATTGTTTATTACCAGTTTGTGTTAGAAAAATAAAAAGTATTAACGTCGGTTACTAATATTAAAAAGTCCCAAATACTATTAATTGATAAGAGAAAAGAGCATCGATTGCCCATCACTTGCACAATGTGATTATTTACAATTACTTTTATGACTGCATTGTGAAAAGCATGGTTTAATATAGTTATTAAATACATATTTATATGTTTATCATAATTTAACGATTTTCTGCAAATAACTTTAATACATTCTAACGACAAGTAAAAAAAGTATTCTCGTTTTCTTTTTACTTGGATCATTTAAAAATGTTTAGGAATAAATATCGAGTTTAATAAATATTTTAAAATGTAGCAAGTTACTTTTCAATTATTATCTTATAAATAAACTAAAATACATACCTCTGGATGTGTTCTCATTGTGCGCAAAGAAAATAACTTTCTCAAACTGTCCATTAAGGGATCCCGTCCGGGGTAAGTACCACGAAACTTTTCAAAACCCATTTCTACTTTATTCTATAATTAAAAAGTGTATTGAAAATTAACTTATTGTCAACAAAACAATTCTTATGTCTAATATACAGTACTTCAATTACCCACGTAAATTTTAAAATTAAACTTTTTCTAATGTATAAAGCCTAAATTCAACGTTTATTTACGAATGTGAACTATGTAAACTGTCCCTATTCAAGGAAAAACTAGAGGAAAGTCTGTTGTCAAAAACACTTTAATTTCGAGTTGGCTAGGTTCTAGTTATAAATCGCCATCCTCGTTACAAATCGTACTGCCAGCGAAAAACATAATTCAGAAAGTCGCGATGCCTTAGCCTATCTTAAAACCAAAAAAACAGATAGCCTATAAGAGATATATAGAAGAAACGAAGTGAATTGATACCTGTTGTGTGGAAATGGTGGATGGTGGCGACGATGCAGTCAGCCTTCGTTGACGATCTTTTCGTTGAAATCTATATGCGTAGTCCTGCACAGGAAGAAGATCTTTCACAAGTGACTCGTATTCACGGTTCCACCGGTATATACAGTATCTTTTCGTTTCTTTATGCAGCGAGAGTGTAGCAAATGACGTCACGAGAAGAGTTGGCCAATTACAAACCAGTTTGAGTGTGTCGCTGTAAGGCGCATGTCGAGCGCTGCATAAAGAAACGCGGGGTAAGTGCTTTTGTCCGTCCTTCCCCGATGGGTTTAACACCACTCTAAGCAACATTTCGTCACTACATAAGCCATTAGGGAAAACACAAAAGAGAACATTCTAGAAACGCATGTGAACAATGAACAATGGTCGCGTTAACTAGAAAAGCCTTTTTGTTAAAAGACAGTTAATCTATTTCGCTTTAAGTTAACTTAGCAGCTGCAGCTGTAAACCTGTCTAAGCAGCGAGGTTTACAATGCCAAAGACAAGTTAAGATGGCTACTACCACCATAAATTATACGTATAATATGTACAGTACTATGTGTCAAATGGAGTTTGTCATATACGAAATTCTGTTAAACTGGTTATCGAAGAAATTAGAAACGTAGTTGTCCACATAATCTTCTGTTCGGACATAAATATTTTCCGATTTATTACTAACGGCTGGCGTTCTGTTGTTGCTGTTTACAGTTTTACGCAATGTGGTATTTTCTTGAGCGACTGCCTCCGTTATTTTACAGTTTCGTCGACAATTACGCGTCGTGTTTAATTAAATAATTTTATTCGTTTAAAACAACGTATACAAAGAGCCCAACAACAATAACGAGTAGCCGAGGCATACAAGTGTTTTTCACCAAAGCGGAAATTGCTTGAAGCGACCTCCTGCAGCTTAAGTAAAGTAGCTTTAGGCTCCATTAATTTTAAATCGAAAATAAAAGATTTCATTAACGAAGACTGAAATGTCGTTGTTATAATTTTTTAAACAAATAAATATTTATAAAAACATTATAAACTAGTTTTGAATCATTTTAAATTATAATTAAAAATATTTTTAAACTATTATTATTATTATTATTATTAATGCTAAAATTTTCGAAAATATATGCCAAGAATAGAACATCGCTTTCGCTAATCGCTCTTAACATATAAAACAGAATATTCGTCGTGTTTCTAAATTTATTCCATTTCAACATTCCTGGTTGTAATTCTTATCTCTGGGGCAGCCGAATTGACCGGATAAAACATGTTTTTATGAGAATTCAGTAAAAGTTCCACCTTATTTGACGGATAATTGATAACTAATATAAAAACTGAACACACGACACGATATAAATAAAAATAAATGCATTTTGATAAGAAAATACTTCTGGAAAATTCACTAGCGTTCCTTTTTCTGTTACTTTGTAAGGTGCCTGAGCCCCTACGCCCACCCTTCTTTGGTGGGGGGATTACTCGTGCTCAAGTTATTTCTACGAATCAGTTCGTCTTATCGATTCCAATTCTTTTCGAATCTTTTTTCAGCTTAAGTACTGTAATTGTTGTCATCCTGACTTAAACTTATCGTCAGCTGTACTTAATTAAACCGACACTAAATGTGGCTTTAAGACGCTTGGAAAAGAAACGTGGCGGAAGTTGCAAAGATATCACAATACAGATTTTATATGAGAAAATAATCAGATACAGTACACTAATATGCTCTTATGTGTAAATCAAGCATCTACATGCAATTACGAGTAAAACTAATTACTGTATTTACTTTCTATCAATGTCTACACCATACTCAAACGTCACTTTACAAGACCGCCGTGATTCCTGCCTCGTGTTGAAAGTGAGTTATCGACGGAAATTTGCCTAGTTGGACAGGCCAATTTGAATACAGAGTAAGCAATGGGCGCGGGCAACGATGCCTAAGATTCGGTTATCAGTTACACTCGTAACTAAATAATGGAGTCATCAGCTATCCTTCGCGTTACGATTCTAACTGTCAGAAGCCCGGGAGCAACTTGCATTACAAATCGAATTTGTAGTGTAAGTTTATTTTGTCTAACAAATGGCTTTACACATCTAGAATGAAATTTATAATTCTCTCTTAATGTAAAAAAATATATCAATCACTCAATAGATCTCATTATCTTTGTTATAGTTCAGAGCGTAATTGTCCCTACGATGTATAAGCTTTTATCTATAAACTTAGTTTAATTTTATTAATAGATTATAGCTTGTCGCTCGCGTAAATTACAAAGGGATATTTAAAATTTGGGTTTATTCTTTTTCGGGTGGTGATAAAATCTAAATTTTTATTCATCTTTAAACGAGATGATCATCACAAAAGACGAGAATATTAGGTTTTTACCCACATTAACGTGACAACGCAACAATAAAACTCTGTGTACTAACAAATTGTCGGAGTTTTATTGTTGCGAGCGGTCGTTGATTGTTATTGCGAACGGTTGGATTTTTAGTTCGTGCTGTCAGAATTTTCTCGTTTCGAGTGTTTTTCTCAGTTTCGTTTCGTTTACGTCGATTTTATCGGTAAGTATAGACTACGATGTTTCTAATTTTACGTATTTTTGAACATTCTTAAGCCGAATATCACAATTAGTGGCAATGATTTTCCGACCAATCTCTATTTCCATAACAATTGATCGGTCTCGAAACGAATTATATATCGAACATTAAAATTACTATATTTAACAGAGATTTTATTATAATGTTCATTTGTGACTTTTTGTTTATATGTTTAAAATGATTTTTTTCATTAGAAATCTTACAATTTACATAAAATGAAATTAACAAAACCAATGATTTTCATAATAGTCGTTTGTTTCTTTTGCAGAATGGATAATTTCAAGGAATTAAAGAAGTGGCGCACTTCGGCAGATGGTGAGAAGGAAGAAGGCTCGTCGTCGTCTTCCGCTTCGTTTCCAGTGATTCGGGTGCTCCCGAAAGATGTCGAGGAGAGCGGAGAGTGCACCAAACGGGTGGTTGTCATTACTCCCGACGATAGCGCCTCGACTGTGGTCGACTACCTGGGACTGCGGTACCCGGAAGTTGCAGAATGGACGGTGGAGTGTCGAGGGGAGTCCAAAGTGATGGTCGAAACATCCGTCAAGCAGAAGAAACCTTGGTGGAAAAGGCTCTTCTTCTGCTGCGTAAAATGAAAATTTTCTCTTCCGAGGTCACTTTTCACCGGATATGACTCTGCTACCCGAATACGACTTTGTCACCCGGAAATGACGTTTCACCCGGCTACGACTTAATTTACTGGACTTGACATTTCATCCCGGATTGGTTTTTTTTCGCTTTGAATTGACGGACAGACATTTCTGCACTGGTTTTGTTCAACTTCGATTAGATTAAAGTCCATAGAACAACGACAGTCTGATTATCTGCAATGTGACAAGCAAAACATAAAACAAAACATTATGTTACCAGTTTAAAGACTCTGTTAATCGTCTATAAACGGACAAGGCAACTTATACTGTACGGACATTCAAACTGTATTTAAACCGGTGTTCGACTGTCATTGTGGTCAGTATACGTCCGAACCAGAATTAAAATTACTTCAACAATTAAATTTGTACATCGAATTGTCTGAAGTGTATTTAAACTTTCATATTTAATAAACTTTAATGTGAAATTTAATTTTTAAGATTGCATATTTATCAAAATAAATATTAAAGTTGCACAATTTTAGATTTATTGAAACGTTTCTACTTTTATCAATATTTATTTCCGACCCTGTCGTCGTTTAGGTTTACAATAACGTGAATATTTTTAATATAAAAACGGACGATAAAGTAATTAAATAGTATACGATGAATTTGACAATATAATAGGTGTTTGTTCGGGAATTCACAAACAAAACTGCTGTCGCGCATTTACGGCGCCGAATTAGTCAATTCCGTAGCAAAAAGGCCGTTCTGCTGTAACGCAGTCACAGCGCCAAGTGGAAAATTCACTGATACAGAAATCAAAATTGCCGATTTCTCCGTCTTTTAAGCGTCTGTAGTAAATGTGAATATTTCGTTCGAAAGATACTTCTTTTCTTAGGTAACGTGCAAAATTTCAGGCTATTCTATAGAGGAGTTGCCGAAATATAAGCAGTTGAAAAGTGCAAAGATCTGCATAAAAGCCGTAACTTTTCTCTTTCTCATTCATTTGGCGGTGCAGATGGTACTAGACAAAGAACACCACTGGGTCTAGAGAGCTCAAATTTTAAACTTAAGCCTTTCTCGTCATCAGTGAGGTGCTGGCGAAACTTGTGAGTGGATAGGTCAAAGTTGGCGGGGTCCTATCCCTCGCTTTTATCGCTTCTTAGGATAAAATTGCATCCGGACAAATGTTGTTGTTCAGAATAACGCAAGCTGAAATTTATGCAAATTCAACTTTTTTGTAACGATCACACTAACGGCATATTAAAAGCATTCGGATTAGTACAGAAGACTACATATTAATTAATTTACATTATAAAATCTGCAAATAAAACATATTGATTTATTTTTCTTTTAAGATTTTTTCGAAAATGAAACATGTAAATATTATTGTATATTTGTGTTTTATAAATATAATTAGATCAAATGTGTTTAGATGAAAATAAAATTACAAACTGCAACAAAATATTCAATAATCTGTACAGAACAATCGATATAGAAAGATAAGAAAAAATTAGGCAACACAATCGTGTTATTTTTCCTCTAAGACTTGATAATTGCAAGCAGGTCACACGAGTTCAAAAAAATTCGCCATCTTTCCAATGGAGTGTTTACTTAAAATGTAGTGGATAAAGAAATTTTATTTAAAAAAATTTTAATATTATTTTAATATAAAGGACATCATCTGTTTATGTGTACGCAAGGGAAATCTCTAAAACTCCTACTATTTTTATCCTCTCCAGGTGAAATTCTCTTTTGTTGCTCTTTATGTTACAACAAACAGCGGACTGCTTTATTTGAAAAAATAAATATTAGCAACTAGTTTTCAATTTCTAAAAATCTCTACTCTTCATAATTTTTAATCTCTAGATTTTCATAAAAAATATTTTGTTACGCTTAACAATAGAATTTCTAGTATATTGCAATACAGTAAATAAGGAGNGATCGAGTGATTTGAGTATTGATTATTTTTGAATTTTAAAATCTTATTATAAAAACTTACAATAATAGACTACTGTATTTTGTATTGTTTTATTTAGAAAAAACGAAAATTACCCTTTAAGTTAGAAGTCTGATGTAAGTTTTTTTTTTTAATTATCAACTCAATTCAAAACATTTTTTATTGTTGTTGTTGTTGTTGTATGCAGTTTCCAGCAAACTTTAATAGATTTTTTCTATTTGTGAAAATTTCTACGTAATTCGAAGGTAATTTTTAATATATTTTTTACACAGTATTATTAATATGATTTTCGAATATGCAGAACGTATTAAATTACTTTAAAAAATGAAAAATAATTATATCATTTGATTTCAAGATATTTTGTATATNAAGATGTATACAGTAATACCCCGAACTTACGCGATAGGTGGGACTGAGCGATAACCGCGTAAGTCGAATTCTCGTAAGTCGTGGTATAAATTCGCAATTTGTGTAAAATCCAAGTCGGATGTATGTAAGCTAATAAATGTTCTCGTTAATCTTATCTCGTCATTTGATTCCTTCACTGTTACAAGAAATCACCACATAGAGTCGATCGAGTCTCCATAGATATAACAAACACAGAAATAAATAACACAAAATAAATTGTAGCTATGTGTTGAACAATAGTGTGTGGGGAGTGAGTAATCAAGGGTTGCATGGCGCTCAAACAAAAGACGAATCGACGAGATATGAAAATCGCGTAACTTCGGGTTCGCGTAAGTCGAGATATTACTGTATATTTAACGTAATAAACATTTTGTATATTTAAAAGACAAACGTTTAATTCATTTAATACAAAAATAAAATATGTTTAAATCAATTTGACATTTTATGAAACGTCACATACCTTGCATCTAAGTTGTAAAATAAATGATATAAAACCGAAGAGACCATTCCAGTCGTAGCGGCTGCTGTAATAAAAACTAATGGAACAAGCTGTAAAAAATCAAACTTTTCCTTTCATTTAAGCAATTTGTCATAAATATTTCTCTAATTAAACATATAGGAAATATACAGCATTAAGGATTTACAATTTAATTGTTTATTACCAGTTTGTATTATAAAAAAAATATTAACGTCGGTTATTTATTTTAAAAAGTCCGAAATACAATTCATTGATAAAAGAAAAGTGCATCCATTGCCATCACTTTCACAATGTGATTATTTACAATTACTTTTATGACTGCATTGTGAAAAGCA
>NW_019384612.1:823040-831147 GCF_000671375.1 Centruroides sculpturatus | reverse complement strand
AAACAGGCAATATTTTCGATGGTATTGAAGAATTGTTTTATATTTATATTATCATTCTGAGTTCCCGAAAACATGGGAATCATACCTAAGAACCCCGTAATAATTAACGGTTGGTTTTGACTTACATTCTCTGTTACCACCGAACTTCCGATTTGGTTGTCCATACTTGGCATACGATATGATAATATTACAATAAGAAACCTAACTAAACCGATTATAAATTACAATATGTATCACCTACGTACAGACTAAAGACTGTGCACCTCTATTATTGTTGGGATCCTGTCGCGGACGCCATTGTGGAGAGCACGTGGATGGACAACACAAAGAAAGTCGTCTACAACAATAGTTTTATTGTTCTTCGTGCTAGTATACAAATATTTCAGGGGTCCCAACTCCGATACATATAACTCGCGTAACATATAATGATATCGGAAAGAGAGTGCAACAATACTTCGCGACAATTTTAATCTGTGCTTAACCTATCTTATCCTAACTTAACCTAATCTATATACTAAATGAGACAGTAGAATTAAGGAAAAATATTAATATTAAGAATAAGAGAAATAAGGGAAAGTTTGCTGGTGGGGTACCCGGGTCTCTTCTCTTTCTTTAGAGTCCACTCACATCGATGAAAATGCACTCTGATGATCTTNTACGGTCCGGAGAAATAATAATGTCTCTAACCGTTGATGCGACTTCCGGTGGTAAATGGGCCACTACGTAGTTGAACTTTGTGGCACTTTCCGTGATCGGCTTTGGCGATCCTAGCGCAAATGTGCTTTCGCACATGTGGAACCATAAGGCTGGGTCGGAAAAGTTGTATGGAGGGATTTTTACAGCTCCAATCTCGGCCATGATCTGACGACTGAGGTCTTGAGAAAAGGTAGTAAACGACGTACCTGATGAAGGTTCCAATGGTAGTTCTTTGTCGAATTATGTTCTAAGTCCGGCTCACCAATGTGGTTTTGGCGTGGTGGTTGCTTTTATCCTTAGTCGCTGTGAGTGGAAGAAACGAACGAGACGAGATCGTAACAAAACTAAACTTTTATTGTTCTTCTCGCGTACTAGGTACAGCACATGTCTCGACGACGCGGCTAACAAAGGACAACTGGTTTTTCGACCGTCTTTGTGTAGTGAGTTCGAATTTATTCCAGGAAGTGGTGACTCATATGCCCGGGGGTAATTGCTTGTCTTTTACAACCGTTAAGGATACAGATGTGAAAGGCGGCGTTCGCCACAATTCTAATGTTATCTTGTGTTTTGGAAAGTTCAAACAGGAATTTCTATTACACACCCACATATGAATTTTTTCTTTTTTGACCATTTTCGGTTCAGGAGTCTCAAAACGTGAAAATTTTCAAATAACTCGAAAGGTTAAATTTGACAAGATTCCAATACTTTACCTTCTTATGTATACATAAAACATCAGTGAAAATAAAAGCATTTTTAACCCACGAGTATTTTACACCATTAGAAAAAAAAACAATACGGAAAAATTAAAAGTATAATCGTAGATTTTGATGAAATGTCGATAATTTCACTATTTTAAAATAAAAAGTGGCTTCAGTAAGACACCTTGTGATCAAACTCGTATGTTTTTAGACGTTCTCTGAAGGGTCAACTAGGCATTGGCGCATCAAAGCTAGGCCCACCAGTGGCCAAGCGGTTCCTTCAACATTGGTAGTTCGGTTATGGGTTCGCTCCTGGCCTGGCCTGCCCTCATGGAGTTTTCCGGGTTTTCTCCACGTCTGTAACGACTGAATAGGGGTCAGTTACCCTTTAAAAACAGACCTCCCGGAAGGCACCCCCTAGGCAGATCGCCCAAGTGTTGCGTTGCCATAACTTAATAAAACCAAACTAAAAGCATCAAAGTCCTGCCCTGGTTGCCAGGTCAAATTTTAAATTTTTCTTACATAACTCACCACCAACGGAAAAATGGCGCTGTCTGCAATATTGTTAAATGAAATAAGAGACGAAGACATCATTGAAAATGTTTTTAATCGGTTTTGAAACGCGTTACAGAGCATGTTCAATGTGGTGTCCGCCATTTTTGATAAGCTAGTTACATCGCATTACCGTGTTCTCAACAGTAGCTCAGCATATCAGGAGTAATCTCACAAACAGTTTCGTTTCAAAAACAGATTTAAAACATTTTCAACGACGTTTTCGTATCTTGTTTCGTATAACAATATTGCAGACAGCGCCGTTTTTCCGTTGGTGATGAGTTTTTAAGCTGGTTTTTTTGCGGGAAATAAAATCCCATGACGTCCTGTACACTATTACCAAGTTTGATAACATTCTGTCCAGTAGTTTTCATTTTATGGCCATTTCAAAGTGAAACTTTAATTATAATCACCCTGTATAATGAAAATTTTATAATTGATAGTTAATCGATTGCCTCCTGCCCCCTAAGCTTTCCACATCTGGTCTTGACTATATACAGTACTATAAGTTATTTTATTGTTAACTGTATAAAATAATTGGGCTGCAATTTTAAGAGTGTAGACCCAAGGCCACTTGATCGCTTCGCTAGTAAGGCCGTCCGCCAACTCTCTCTCTCTATGAGACCGAGCGTATAGACGCTAGTTAATATTTTCTCCGCTTGTGGCGCTGACGATCGGTGACATCCATCGTCAGCGATTCAGGTGGAGAGTATAGAGGAGTTTGGAGACGTCGCTGCATTTAAATATTTTTCTCATTAAAGCAGGTTGAAAACTTTTGACAATCAAGAAATGAGCTGCTGCAAACGATGTTCCCTAGTTTGTGAAAAAAGCAAAATAATAATACAGTATTTTTCACAACTTTATTTTCATAAGACGTTTTTAGGAAGAAATAATAACTGAGTATTATTGGCATGGAAAATACAAACTTTTTCACATTAATACTATTTAATCATCTCTTTTCGATTCTTAAAGATACCAGTAGTTAATCGTTAATGTAAATATTTTTTTTACTCGAAAAGTATGCAAAATTAGCAAAACTAGGTTATCTACAGTATGCACTGTCTACTATAAAAATTTTCACATTTTCGGACCATATATGATAATTATTAAAATGTTGTGTATTAAATCTGTTATAAAATTATTACTTTTGTTAATCAAGACTGTAAGAATAAATACCGATATAACCTTTCGAAAAAATTTGCTTATTTTTTTGCAAAAATAAGCAAAGTTTTTAGTTAGTAAAAGAATTTCGAAAAATATGCACGGAAATATGGTGATATTGAAGGTAAGAACTTATTATAATTAATATTGGAGAAGTACACAGAAATGTGAACAAAAGCAACATATATTGTTTTAAAGTTGAAATTAAAAGTATAACTATGGTAAAAGTAACATTGCTTCAGTTTACATCTCTAATATAAATAAAATTCTTTATAGAAAAAGCAAAAGCTTATTACATAAGAAAAATTAATTTATTGAATAAAGTGTACACTGTTTTTGACTGAATTTTACAGTTTGTAAAATTCAGTCAAAGACCAGAAATGTACTTAGCTTCCTCCTCATCAGAAATTTACAATATGAATTAGACAACATTAGACTTTTAATATTTTTCTAGAAATGGGCTTATGATGCAGTCTGAGAACTTTTTCCACAGTTTGACCACACAATGAATGTATTTATATCTATATACCAAGCTGCTGTTGAAGAGAAATCCCGTCAACCGTATATAACTCACGAATAAGTATAACTAAATACAACTATAACTATATGTAATTATCACAATTTCATAAAATAGCTATACTCGCACACAAAAGTACAAAACGACCAATTTACTCAACAGACGATTCTCACCGATAACTAGCGCCAAAATCTTTCGCAGCGGCAAAAAATGGAAACAGTGTGAATACGGCAATTTTCCTTACGGCGGACGGCCTTACTAGCGAAGCGATCAAGTGGCCTTGGTAGACCTATAAATTCCTACTGTTGCCTGTCCTTCTTAATCTCAAGAACGGTATTAGGTGAAAGTCAAGACCAGATATGGAAAGTTTAGGGGGCAGGAGGCCCCGATTAACTATATACAAACTTCCGCTTTGGGCCGAAAGTCACGTTATTTCAATTAAAAAATTTCTCCTGAATGGAGTCAGATACGTAATTGGCCTGACTTCATTGTTAACGAAAAAAGTACGAGGCACAGTGGCAAGACACTACCAAAATTGAGTTCAATGTGAAGAAAAATTGTAGCCCGGCAATGTGATGACGACACAATAGTTACTCGTTTATATTAAATTATTTGGGTTATTCTTCTCCAGAACCTATCAACACTTGACTAACAGTAAGTTATTTAATTATCATACAGTATATTTTATAATTATATATTTTAAGAAACATCGCAGTAGTGTAAGAATGATTCCGGTACTTCTTTATGTAAATATGGTAATGTAGGCGATTTTAGTTATTCGGGATATTTAATGTCTACGGATGGCAAAACGCGTAAGAAGGGATTTATTTGTGTAGAAGGAAGCGATCCAGAAGTAAGAACTAGTGCGGGAGGAGAGGATTGCCTTCTCCGGTGTATTACTGAAATGCAATACTCTTCCTTGCTCCACGGAAAAAGAAGGAAATGGAATTCCTTGCGCTGTTTGCGCATTTAAAATTTTTTTTTTTTTTTTTTCAGAATTAAATGTACGTTTTAAATATCTTGGAAAATAAAGTTAATGTTTAGAAATACAGTATTAAATACTTCATATTTCGTGCGAAATTCAATACAAAGATTTAATTCCGTTAATACCGTTTAGAGCAATTTTTGAAAAATAATTAATTTAAAAATGAATAATTTATATCTTAAAATAATTCATTAATTAATTTTTACAAAACATTAAAACACGGAATAACATATTTTTGTATGGTAACAATTCTTAATTAATCACTTAATTATAATGAAAAGTGTAATTTTTATTACAAATATGTTAACGAAGTTATCGAATTTGATGTATTTATAGATTCATTTACATAAGTTATACTGTATATACGAGTTAATTTCGGTGAAATTTAAAAATTAACCGAGCGAGCAGATGTCGGCGATAAAAATACCAAATTAAATTTGCTTGTTGATATAAAATTTCTCTGATTCATCCGATCGTCTGAGAATGCAATCAGTCCACGATAGTGAAGTTACCTGCAATCAGATTCTGTATAATTTACTACGTAAAAATGGGACCACCAATGGTATAAAGCAGGAACCAATGTTTATACTAGAAACGACTGTATAACGTAACCGCGTGTTGATTTTTTGTAAAATATAATGTTTGGGTGCATAACTTTTAAAAGAATAACGTAGTTTGATGTTTAATGAACTTTTTCTTAATACTTCCCTATTATCCGACATGTTTGCTTATCCGACGTTTTACCCGCCCGTTTAGGTCGGATAATCCAGACTCTATTGTATATGTAAAGTCATATTAAACAAAACAACCTAGAAACCAAGAGAAGATCGAAAAACCCAGATGTGGGTTTTAAAACCAAGGAGTGGTAACCCTGCTTACGACGGGTATCGTTCTTATTCTCCAATCTTTGGTATCGCTGGTTTTGAGCGCCATCTTTGAAACTTCGCCTGTCTCGGCCACCAGGTCATCCACCAGGCATTTTCGGTGAAATTCATCTATCCAATTTCGAAATTACTCTCCGTTGCGTGTCGTTCCGGCTTGAATTTTTGCCGATGCCTAACGAAAATTTCTCGTTTTTGAAAAAAATAATCGTGGCTATTGTATCGTTCGAAATTATTTTATTATTTTGTTCAAATAATATATACATGTTCATAAATATAAAAAAAAAACAAATTATATTTAGGAAGTTAGTTTTAATATAAAATTATAACGACGCGCCATCTAGTTTCAAAAACGTTCCGATGATGAAACGCGACATCTCCGGTCAATCGGTCAAGGTTAGCACGTGGCGACCAGAAATATTTGTGGAATAACACGGGACAGGTAAATGGGTTTTTTCAAAGATTCGTTTGTCAAAATTTGATTTCACAATATTCGTATTTCCAACTTCCCAACCAGCAACGCATGCGCAAATCTCGCGCTACTGCGTGTTTGTAGAGAGTGTCGCCATTTTGTATTTTATTTAGACTCGGTTCTCGGTCCCCCGACTACCTACGAGTCTGTTTTTTTTNTTTAATTCCGTTAATACCGTTTAGAGCAATTTTTGAAAAATAATTAATTTAAAAATGAATAATTTATATCTTAAAATAATTCATTAATTAATTTTTACAAAACATTAAAACACGGAATAACATATTTTTGTATGGTAACAATTCTTAATTAATCACTTAATTATAATGAAAAGTGTCATTTTAATTACAAATATGTTAACGAAGTTATCGAATTTGATGTATTTATAGATTCATTTACATAAGTTATATATACGAGTTAATTTCGGTGAAATTTAAACATTAACCGAGCGAGCAGATGTCGGCGATAAAAATGCCAAATTAAATTTGCTTGTTGATATAAAATTTCTCTGATTCATCCGATCGTCTGAGAATGCAATCAGTCCACGATAGTGAAGTTACCTGCAATCAGATTCTGTATAATTTACTACGTAAACATGGAACCACCCAATGGTATAAAGCAGGAACCAATGTTTATACTACAAACGACTGTATAACGTTACCGCGTATTGATATTTTTTCTGTTGATTTGTTGTAAAATATAATGTTTGGGTGCTTAACTTTTAAAAGAATAACGTAGTTTGATGTTTAATGAACTTTTTCTGAATACTTCCCTATTATCCGACATGTTTGCTTATCCGACGTTTTACCCGCCCGTTTAGGTCGGATAATCCAGACTCTACTGTATATGTAAAGTCATATTTAAAAAAACAACCTAAAAACCAAGAGAAGATCGAAAAACCCAGATGTGGGTTTTAAAACCAAGGAGTGGTAACCCTGCTCACGACGGGTCTCGTTCTCATTCTCCAATCTTTGGTATCGCTGGTTTTGAGCGCCATCTTTGAAACTTCGCCTGTCTCGGCCACCAGGTCATCCACCAGGTATTTTCGGTGAAATTAATCTATCCAATTTCGAAATTTCTCTCCGTTGCGTGTCGCTCCGGCTTGAATTTTTGCCGATGCCTAACGAAAATTTCTCGTTTTTGAAAAAAATAATCGTGGCTATTGTATCGTTCGAAATTATTTTATTATTTTGTTCAAATAATATATACATGTTCATAAATATAAAAAGAAAACAAATTATATTTCGGAAGTTAGTTTTAATATAAAATTATAACGACGCGCCATCTAGTTTCAAAAACGTTCCGATGATGAAACGTGGCGACCAGAAATATGTGTGGAATAACACGGGACAGGTAAACGGGTTTTTTCAAAGATTCGTTTTTCAAAATTCGATTTCACAATATTCGTATTTCCAACTTCCCAACCAGCAACGCATGCGCAAATTTCGCGCTACTGCGTGTTTGTAGAGAGTGTCGCCATTTTGTATTTTATTTAGACTCGGTTTTCAGTCCCCCGACTACCTACAAGTCTGTTTTTTTTATGCGCGCATGATTTGGGCACCTAATACTCTGTGCCAAATTGCAACTCCTGACATGTACTCCTTGGGTGCATATACTTTTCGTTTTGTATAGATTGATCTGTAAAATCGGATCAGTCCTTGTCACGTGATACAGATAGCTTCTGTCATGGCGGAAAGTATACGAGTAGGATCGAAGATGGCGGCAAGTTTAGGAATCTTTTTAGAAATATTATCCGAATTAGATTCAGAATCCGAGGAAGAAGAATTAATTTTGGTTAATTATTTAACACAATATAAAAGTAAGAAAAAAAAAAGAAATCGGTATGCAAAATAACTGTTTCAGAGGTTGCACTAGAATATAGGCCAAATGTTTTTAAAGAACACTTTCGAGTAAGTCGACTTACTTTCGAAAATTTACTGAAGGATCTTGTTCCCATTTTATTACAATCAAAAGAAATAGTAATAGGAAAAGGAAGAAATGCACTGTCAGCTTAACTTCGACCATGGAAGCCGCCATCTTTAATCTCTTTTATCCGATCCAAACGATCCTACCCTCCGCTAGGATTAGTTTGATCGAGATCCAGTTGATCCTAGATGGCGTTTGTATACGCAAATAGAGATCGATCGG
>NW_019384612.1:808602-822257 GCF_000671375.1 Centruroides sculpturatus | reverse complement strand
ACTAGATGAGGGCTTTATAATACGGCAATTTTTTGGAACGTAACTACCGTGTTATACGGGGGTTACCTGTATATATGTTATATGGACCACGGGGAAAAGGAAAATGCAAAAAAAATATTTAGTTCGAATTTTTACCACTATGCAAAAAAATGGCGGGCGCACGAAGAAAAAGAAACAAAATGGAAACGCGCAAAATGTTTTTATTCACATTTGTTCAATGTGCAATCCATTTGCATCAATCACGTGTTCAAAACGCCTTACAGCATTATCATTGCCTGGCCAATGACAATGCTGCCACTTGAAAGAGGTCACATCCTCCCGTTACATCACAGTGTTGGACTTTAAGTCCCTCTACTCCTCCATTGAGCTCTCTCCCGCTTTCTGTGCGCTCAGGGACATCTTATTTCGTATTGTCGGGGATCGCCATTGCACAACCAAGTGCTAGAAATGGCATATTTAATTTGCTATAATTCGGTGTTCCAATTTAAAGGCGATATCTACATAGTCCCCATGGACAGCCCGGTTTCAGGGAACCTCTGTGAGATGGTTGTGCGACAGTTAGAGAATAAGGTCCTCCCTCAGTTCCTCCCCAACATCGGATTATATAGGAGGTATATTGATGATATGAATAGTTTTTAGAAAACTGTACCGGATGTAACAGCCTTGGTCGATGCTTTTAACAATAATCCCTACGGGTTGACACTGGAAATAGAACAATTTGACCCTACCGAGGTCCACTTTCTAGATATAAATATTAGAGTGGAAAACTCAGGCATCCACACTTCGGTGTACCATAAACCAGGATCTATGTCTTCATACATCCCGGTAGGGTCATACGATCCTGTCACATACAAGACTGCAGCCTTCAAAGCCCTAATCAGAAGAGCCTTCGCACATTCATCTAACATCCCGGCTCGTGATACTCAATTAGCGTATATAGAAAATGTAGCCACCGAGCACGGTTATCACAAAGTTATAGACTACATATGATGATACAACGTTATCGCCGTACGTATTCAGATAGAGACATGGAACGGATCCCCATCACCTATAACCCGTACCTAAGATCTACATATACCAAGGTTGCCAGGAAACGCCAGGTACGTGTCGCTTTCAGGAGGTGCTCCACTATTTTTAACATCTTACGTAATGGAAAGGACCCTTCTACCCCCAGCAGACGACCAAGAGTCTATAGTTTCCCTTTAAGGCAGTATTTTTCAATCTTCTTGAATACGCGACCCCTTTACAAGTTGAAAAATTCCGGCGACCCCCAGGGCCGTATTAAAACTATATCAGTGATTTTAAAAACTACATGGTTAGAGGCTAAAACTAAAATGGTTAGAGGCTATGCACATCTTTAAATCTTCCGTCTCAACCACGTGCATAAATTTTAGAGAGGAGATGGTTTTGTCACTGGCCTGGCAAGAGTTGATTCTCAGCACGCTCTAGCCGCTCGTTGTATATGGGCAGGCCGACACGTTACGCATGCGCGACTTAAATTTTTTGTAAATCGTTCGAACTCAAGATCGAACGATTTACGGTTAACGGAATTCGTTAATCGAATTTCCATCTAAAAATCGTTAAGAAGCCGAAGCAGAGCCCAGGGGCCTTAGTCTCGAGTTTTTCGTGTTACAACTCCCAACGTGTTGAAGGTGTCACGTGGTACCATCTCACACACTGACGTCAAATTGGTAGTCTCGAGTTCTAACTCACGTGCTTTCTCATCTCACCATGCGAGTTGCTACTCACATTAAGTCGAGCATGTGAGATCGCTACACGAAAGTAAAAATGGCTGACGGATACGCAATTCTTATCGCTATCGAAGAGTTAGAAAGAGCCGAAAGACGTTGTTTGAGAAGGCAACGAATTTTTCGACCACGAGTAGATGACATTTCTTTTCGTGTCAAGTCAATACTAATAAAAAAAACTTTAATTCATAATTGATAAATGTATACAGCAAATTTTTCTAAAAATAAAAAGAAGTATCTAATTCATCGAAAAAGAGTATTAAAATGATAGTAAATTATATGTATAGATTATTAAAAGCATAGACACTACATTAAGATTATTTATTAATCAGAAGTGTTAAGTTCTGATTAATAAATAATCTTAATAGACAAAACAATTTAAGAAATAGATCAAGGAAGAAAACTATATGAAGAAAGGATTAAGTTTAAATACATTTTCCATTACATAACGGATTTTTTAGGTTCAACACACGCAATTAATTTTTCAAGTAATTCTCTCCACAAAGCGAATTGTCTTTTTCTTGTAAATTCGTTGTCGAATTTTCCGCTGTTCATTTTCTTATTATTTTCTATATATGTTACTAATATTTCTTTTTGTTCTTCGCTTATTTTTTAAAATAAAACATTCGAGGTTTTCATTTTGTTTCTGCGTACTATATTGCCACAAGACAACTTTTAACTGTAGCACGTGTAAACTAATTCGCGTTGATTTGTTTACAACTTGTTACAGTTAAGTTGATTGGTCGAATCATTATAGTCGCAAACCCAGATGCATTGTAAATAATCCCATCATGCTTATCGACAAACGTAAACAAGTGAATATGACCTACTTCCGCTCGCCTTTCGAGTTCACTCGAAGGGTCTAACTCGAGACTACCGATTATGTGAGTCATAGTAACACAAGTGACTTCAATAACGTCAGTTCGAGTACAACACGAAAAACTCGAGACTAAGGGCCCTGAAGGGGTTGGAAAACGTTCGTTTTCCGATGTTTTTCGACGTTATCACACCGTGAATTGGTTCCGAGGGCGTAATTTTTAAGTTAGCGTGGTGCGGTGAGTAGTTATTTAATTCAAACACGTCGTTCGAATTTCTGGTCGATAACCAGACGAAGATCGAGTTTTTGGTCGAAAACGTTAGTTTTGTCTAAATCTGTTCGTACTGGGATATAAAAAAGGTTTTTAGTGTGTTAATAAATTCGTATCAATGGGGAATTTTTTTCCTATGTTTTGTAATAATAATCCACGAGTAATATTACTGTTGATTAATGTTTGTTAGGATTTGACTCCTCTTTAGATGATAAACTGGCTATGAAAAGAGCCTTTTGTAATAAATTCGGAATTTAATTTAATCTCAACCTTTTTTCTTTTTGAATTCACATATTTCGTCATCGTCGCTGTTAGGGTTAAGTTCTTTTATCATTAACTTTTAACGATAAGCCAATGATAATTCGTCCGTTCACAGCGCAGGATAGGATGACAAATTATACATACCAGCAATGTCTTCAAAATACTTTATTGAAGTTATTATTAAGGACATAAATCACAAAGCAGTTGACTGCACAGAGAAAAGAACAAGAAGTAAAAACGAAACCGAAACTAACAAAACGGGGATATCAATATTAAATCACGGGACGAGATCTCGCACTCTTCTCGGGAGCACTATCGTTAATAGAGAGGTTGAGGCAGACGTTTTAAACGTGTAAACGTGTAGGACGGACGTTCGGTGCCGCTGTTGTGTTACCTTTACTGCGAATTCTAAATCTGCGTTATTTCCATAATCTAAATTTAAATTTAGTTCATTACTTTTGTGCAGACTTGCATTTTTTTCCTTTTCTTTATCCTTCTCTTGTTCTAATTTATCTGTAGCTTTCCCTTGTCCTACTTTATCTTTCTCTTTCTCTTTATCAGCCTTTTCTATTTCACTGGTCCAATTGCCCATCTTTCTTCTGTACTGGTTTTCCGAAAACTGAATTCTAAAGTCGATGATTTCAAAAATTGATTTTTTTTTTAAATTCGAATATCTCATCGACAAAATGACATACACGTAAAAACTATAAAATTACTAGAGAGGTTGAGGCGCACGTTTTAAACGTGTAAACGTGTACGTGTGACGTTCGGCGCCGCTTTCCCGTAAGCCTAAAAGTTTGACGATGGTGTTTGGAATGTCGAGCGTGATTCCACCGACTATCCAAACACCATTGTCAAACTTTTAGGCTTACGGGAAAGCGGCGCCGAACGTCACACGTACACGTTTACACGTTTAAAACGTGCGCCTCAACCTCTCTACTGACAAAGTTCACAAACGAATCGATGTTCAATTCTAACCATGATGTTAGCATTCTTCGGGTATGCGATTAATGCATTTAGTTCATTCTTCTCATTTTTTGTTGCTTTCTTTTCATTTTCGCTTTCACTTTTCCTCGCTGTTGTTTTCCACTCTTCTTCTGTCTGTTTTTTTCTTTTCTTCCTTCTCTCTTTCATTGCTGGACTTTTCTTTTGCTTCTGTATTTCCCATTTCGAAGTTTAATTCTAAAATCGTTGATTTCGAAAATTGATTTTTTTTTAAATTTCGAATATCTCATCACGTGAGGCACAACGACGACTACTTGTGTTTACTACCATTCTTACATTATCGGTTTTCGGATACCTGACTAATAAATTTAGCTCATTTTCTTTGGTTTTTTTCGTTTTTCTTAATTTCATCTTTACTTTTGTTTTCAGTTTGCGTTTCTTTCTCTTGTTTTCCTTTCTCTTGTTTTTCTTTCTCAGCGCTTTCCTGTTTTGTTTCGTTGGTACCCATATTCGAAAACTGATTTTCTTTTTAAATTTTTCGAATAATCCATCACGTGAGCAAATTGATTCGGAATTCGGTTTCGTTAAAAAAAATGGACGAGGCAATTTTTTTCCTAACTGGCACGTCACAAGGTTGTATAAAAGACGCTGATGTTTAATTAATTAACCCCTTTTGTTCCCAGCAATTTTTAATATTAATGTAATTAAACATAAAAAATAATTAAAACTGAAAAAAAAACGAAAGAAATGCGTTAATTTTGAAGAAAAAGCTTCAAATTTTATTTTCCACTAGCAGATCGCGTTGTTGTGGCTCAAAATGTGTCTATTATAAATGTATAACACTTCCCTTGTAGGGGGGAATTTTTAGAAAAATCCCTTCTTAGTGTACATTCTGTTGACAGTACCCTATTAAAACGCAAAAAACCGCATCTAAAATAGTATAAATAGAAGCAGAATTCTTTACGGTAAGCCTTAATCCTGTTCATCTCCCGGGGGAATTTCGACACGTATATTATATAAAAACACGTGCGTATTGGAATGCAGCGTTGTGTCAAAATTTCAAAGGAATCGGTAGGAACAAACGAACATTACATTTTTATTTATATAGATAGATAGAAAATGATGTGCTTTAGTTCATTTTCACAGAAAAGCAAACTTAGGGCGCAAACTTAAGTCCTGTAGATTTTATAGTCCAGCACGTTCATTCAGGGAAAAGATTACACACACATGCCAATCGGATGAAGCCTGCGATAGCTAGAATGGAATTCGCGCAATCTGAAGCAGAAGGAAAGGATACTGACACAATAAACACAGATACACTCCCCGTAACTGCGAGCAACCGCAGGTAGAGCCCGTCGACCCCTGGGATGAGATCATCTTAGCATCACTTCAACGAAGTCGATCAGACACTTCAGACACAGTGAGAGGAGCAGAGATAGATCGACCCGCGACTCCTCCACAACCCTCATACAAATATGCTCTCCGAAGTCAAGGACCAGTGAGCGAATACCCCTGGGTTCTTCCCAAGTCTTCGGGAAATATGCATACAAATGTGGCAACGGTGCAGGACGCGGATGTTACCGAGACTCCTCAGCAGAATGAGGGCCACCCGCGGCTGCCACCTCCCACTCCCATTGGATTATTCACTAATTGTAAATGGTAGTTTCTCTTTCCCGTCAAAGAGAGATTATCATATCCAAATGGAGAGAGGTCGGATGTAAAAACGCGCGCGCGCTCACAAATCAATTGTCGCGAACTCGGAAATAGTAGTAATGTAAACTCCCTTTTTGGTAAGTAACAATGAGAAAATCGGTAACAATTTATTCACTCGTTTGTGGTAATCATATGTATCGCGAGAAAGCTTCGGCAAATGTGCCTTTATTGATGAAAAACATGTTTTGTCCGGAGGAAAATGAAATGTGAAATTTGTATTCACACACGCGCTGATCAAATCAAAAATTGTCGCGAGAAAAACGTGATCGGGAAAATAGATTGAGCGATTCATATAATCTAAATGTGAGGAAAATTGTCCCTCCTATTTCAAACACATGAGATAATCAAGTCTGTCACAAGGAAAAGCAACAGTGAAACGAACTGGCGATATTCGGAAGTAATGTCGAAGTTGGCATCAGGAAACCAATCTCACAACACGAACCTTACCAGAATCGAGAGAAATGTCATATCAGAACTATGTCACCTTGATTTGTGGTAATCTGCATAGCGGAAACTGTCACACGTTCACAAGATGGACAACCGGAAGAAGCAATGCCTGCAGAGGAAGTCGAGGTGGCAGACATCCTTCCATTTTCCAGTCCAGTACAAAACGGAGAACAATCGCTCCAAAGTACTCAAAAGGATTCTGTTGGAAACCCGAAACACAGGAAGACAATAAGATAAAAGACAGGTGACCATCAGACATTAAGTCAACATGTCCAAGTGTCCCTGAAAATTATTTTCTGAGTGACAGACTGATCGAACAAAATGGAGCAAACTTTAACCCCTTTTTCGATTTTAGAAGTAAAAATGCAACTTTAATTAATTAATTAAGGATTAATATGGATTGCTCGGTCTCAAAATGAGAAAATTTTGTTTTATCAAAGAAATTCGTACCTTGACAAGAGTCAAGAGATGTTACGCGAAAATGACAGTCAATCAATTAATTTCGTATGATGCTCAAATGATGTGTCTGCAGGAAAACAATTTCCACATTTCGATGTAACGCGAGATCAGTCACGCACGAAAGAAACACAAACTTGAGATGATGTTGTGATCACCTCCCGAAAGACGGAAGCGTAGACTGACAGCTGCCAACGCTGCCGGCTAAAATGTTGCTATCTTTTTAAAAATCCGGGAGCTCTGTGAGGACCCAATCGAGGTCCGAAATCATGTAAATCGCGGTATTCTTATGTTTAAATAATAACGATAGATTAAATATGAGAGGGGGAGAAAAATCCCTTAATCTAAACAACGCGGCACAAAATGTAGACAACGAGTCTCGGATGACTCCAACACGTGTTAAATGAACTGTCAATGTCAGAATGAAAAGTTATGTCAGAGACAAGTGGTCGTATGCAGGTAGAACTTTGACCCCAGCGCTCATAAACAATCAATCTAGGGAAACAATTTCGGAAAAGAGAGAAAGATTTAAGAGAGCTAAATCATTGCGTATGATCGTTCGAGTACCCAGATGACAGAAATCGCGAGTCTTGCAATTTTGTCAACAATCCCCAAGAACAATGGACAGAATGACATCGAGCAGACACCTGGAATCGGATCTTTCCCGTGACCCGAGTCGGTCTGGGTTTTCCCCAAAACAAAAGAGAGACCAATCGGGAAGCGAGGAAGGGGACGAGGGGCCAATCAGAAGTCCGAATAGTGGGAGAAAAAACTATAAAAATCCGAAATTCAAGGTCATAGAGCTCTCCTCCGTATTCCACGAAAGGTCGTGACTTATATTGTGGTGTGTTGTCGCCAAGAACTTTGGACTCCGCCGCTTCCAACTTCCGATCGTCCGCCCCGGGGCCAGACAGACGCCGAAGTTCTCGCCTCTCCGCATCTTCGACGAGAAGAACCTAGTGAAGGATTGTCGATTGTCGATGTAAGCATAAATGTTAACAAATAAACGGCTTTCTTGTGTAAAACACTTGTCATCATTTGCCTCCTCCGTCACAGCCTACATACAACCTTCTCTTAGGTTCATCCTGATGCGGGATTAATAGATCCCACCTACAAGACGGCAACCTTACACAGGTGTTGTGGAGTGGGTTTAAAGTCCCCTATCTCCACCGGGTCGGCTACCTTACATTTGTCACATAAAGTATTCAAATGAAATTCTTCCTCATCCATCTTATTCTCCAGACTTTTTGCCACTTTTTAAAATACATTTGGACAGTTTTTTGGCAAGGAAAGTCTTCAAGGAAGAGGACGCAATAAAAAGTACCTTTCATGACTTTTTGGCTTCTGGTTCTCGCGATTTCTATACAATCGGCGTTAATGCATTTCTATTGCATTGTAAATGAAATTCATAAAACCGGCCATTTCATTTGCAACAATCTAATATTTCTCATATTTAAAGCTTTCTATCAATAGAATGGAGCCATATTGGATCATCATCTCTATTACTCTATCGTTAAGGAATTTAGATGACCACTATTTTTAATTGTGTTCTATAGTGTGTTGTAAGAGGTAAGATTGATTAATTAACGCATTGCGTAGTGTTTGCACTATATAAACTATATAGCGGGCCATAATTGCGCTATTACCTGCAGGTCTGACACAGTGGGGTCGAACAGTGGACCATGACTCATATACCCATAAAAAATTTTGTTAGTATGAATTAGGATCGTATCCGAATCCACCAATCTAACATCTTTAAGAGGCCATCTAAGTACTTAAATAACATAAGAACTATTCAGTGATTAAATGTACTGAAATCATGCATAAGTCTTGGGAATAATAATTAAGCAGATGTTAAACAATTTAAAAACTGCCGAATATTTTATCTTTATATAATGAAATTTGATTGTATATTTTCGGAAATTGAAGATTTTACATTGATTTATCAAATAAAGTTTGCTTCAAAAATACAGGTTAAATGTGCCGTAAGGAATTGGGATTAACGTAGAAATTAGGGAATAAAAATTCGCTTTCGGACATAATAATGTTGGGGGAAAGGTCATAAAGTCTACTTAATATAAGATAGTATATTGTCGAGAGATAGGACTATTTCATGTCCAATTTTCTACCTACGTCTCTCGAAAGTAAGTCATTTTTTGTTTTTGTTTACGTGCTTAAAATTGAGTAAATTAGGATAGGGCCTGGGCTTAAAACATCTCCATCATTTAGATTTTTATACAAATTATCGTAAATTAATTAAATCGATTTATAAATAGACTAGGTTAGACTTTCGTTTACATTGGATACTTATTCTCAAATTATTAAAATAATAGCAAAAGTATTTTTTAATAATTTAAACGAAAATCAATTCGGGAGATACACTTAATTCTCTTAATACTCTATAATTTAGTGTGCTGAGTTTATGGTTTTAGAACTGGAAAAGCCAATGATTCTGCAACACGACTACCCTAGACTGAACGCCATTGCTTTCACACTTAAGGCCACACAGAAACTCGGATTTAAAGTTCTCGAAGACTCTTTGCAGCCCAGATTTGACGCCCTCAAACTTTTCGTTGATTTCTACTTTCGAGCGAAATCTCAAAGGAATTCATTTCACTCGTGACGACATTCGACCCGCCACAAAGAAATGGTTCGAGAACAAGCCGAAGAAGACTAGGTCAAGTGTTACTAAGTTGGAAATACTGAACTTTGTTCCTTTAATGTTATGACGTAACACATGTCACGTATTTGTGGAAAGTAACCAATTGTTTGAATGCATTGTTAATAATGCATTGTTAATATTTCTATTGTTGGTGCAGTTTCGTTGGAGGAAAAAACAAGTGAACTTCCGCTTTCTTCTTTTCACCTGTTTTTTTCTTTAGATTTGTGGAAAAAATCTTGATAGCAAGTAAATAAACTATGAATTTTGATTTATAAGAAATGTGATAGAATGTTGAATTCAAACATATTTAATTTAACACGTTTAATTTCTACTTAGAATATGTTCCGTGAAGTGTTCGAAGCGCATTATATTTCATTTGCAATATTCGTTCGCGTGTTTCATTATGGTAAGGTATCGTTACTGACTTTCGTTGTTAGTTGTTAGAATATCGTATGCATTAGTTTATACAGGAATAATACGGTAAGTTTAATGTACTGTACAAATGTTTGTATGTACAATTTTGATTATTATTAAACTATTTAATTAGCGTTATGCAGCTGTTTTTCAAATTTGAGTTAGGACGAATGAAACTCCACAAGTGATGCTAATTATGTGTAGAGTTTCATTCTTTCCAGCTCTCGGTGGAACTCTGACGCAGCCACCTCCCCGTGGTGAGTTCTGGGTTGCCATTCGTTTGGAAATAACGAAGGGCATGCAAAGAGTTGCGTGTTTCCGTTTAATTTATTATTGTAAGAATGAATGAAAAGAAGCCAATACACGTAGGAATAACAGAAGTAACAAGCAGTTATTTATTGTGACGTCACAATGTTCTCAATTCTAGTAATATCTCGTACTTCTACATTGTAGTTTTTCTGTTAGCAATAGAATTTAATTGAATGTTGTTTATCTATGTTAATAAGTTACCGGCATTCGGTGGAAAATATTTGAATTGAAATAATTTGATTTCCGTGCAAACCGGAAGTTCGTATAGCCTACAGTTAATGGGGCCTTTTCCCCCAAAGCTTTCCATATCTGTTTTCGACTTTCGTGTATCTAATTCTGGAAATTAAGGAAAGACACACCGATAAACGGTCGCCAGAGGAAATTTATATGTATGTTTAAATCACGATTATGGATTCCAGTTCAGGAGAGTGTTCTGTTAAGACGTGTTGCTGTTTTTGTGAGGAACTGTTTTTATTCTTTCTGGTGCCTGGGTTAGGTAAAGTTTTAAAATAATACAGTAGGAATAGTATATAAAGAAAATTAAAGTCAATCCAATAAATTAATACCTAAAGAGTTAGCATGGATAAGTCTCAAGATATCATCATGGAGCTAGAAGAAGGAATAAAAGAGAAACTATTCACCGTCAAAGAGTGTATAGAGGCCGCCCGCAACATGCGGACAGAACTTAAAGACAAAGCCATTCAAAGCCTGGCTGGAGTAAGCTTTCTGATTCAGGAGCTCGAGAAAAATTTTAATCAAGTCATCCAGCAGCAAAATCTTCACATTGACTCCCCCCAGCAACCTGATAGAAATAACCAGGTTTCTGGGACTTTAAGTCCCACAAGCCACCCCACCCATGCCTCCCCTTTCTCTCTCTCTCGTTTATCATGCCTCCCCTTAAAAGTAAGTTATATTTATGTGTGTCCATCGTGATTGTAGTGCCATCTATTAAAAAAAATGTATTTTGCGCCCTCTTCTGGTCGGTGTTCTTCTATCCTAAATACATTAGCATAAGACTAGTAAATTGTTCTGCAGGGGTATATTATTTCTCTGCTATTCTCATTGAACTGTTTCCCTCCTATCCCAATTATCCCCCAACAATGTTGGCAGGTTTCTCTTAACACCTTTACAGCACCCTTGCTCTGCAGGCAACGCTCCCTTAATTAAATAGTATGTATTCATTTCGCTCCCTCTTAACATTACACATTATAATACATTTTACATTTCTAATTGTTAGTTCATAGGCCTCTTGGTGCTCTCAGAGCGGGAAGAGGCCTTCAAAAGAAAAAAAATCACGATTATGGGTTTTTAAAACTTTTTCCGTCCCGTGGGCACTAAGAGGGCCTCTTTTAGCAAGCCCATTATGGGTTCGGCCAGACCCAGAATGGGGCAGCCGGGTGGTGAGGGACGGAGGTCGATATATCTGGTCGGATCACCCCGAAAAATTCCTGGGAATTTTTTCGACCCGTCCGGATTCGATCCTCGGGTCCCAGAGCGGTTAGTTACCACCTTGACTGCTCGGCCTGCAACATTGACGATGTAATAGTGTTTGGTTTCAATTAAGAAATGGCCCATGGTAATTTAAATATTAAAAATATAGAAGAATAAAAAAGAAGATTCGTTTGAATTCTTCAATATTTTTGTAATAAGTATTCTACTTGGTTTATGTACTTGTCAATAAATTATGAAAATTGATTTTATTCGCTTAAGACTCTTCTACACGATCGCTTCGGCCGTCGTTGCTCTTCAGTTATAATCCGACAAGACGAGACTTGCGGTCTACTCAAATGATAAATAGCATTTTATAAAAATACTTTAAATAATAATATTAAAAATAATAATATATATTAAAAGTTAAGAAATTTCAATTTATTTTCTCGAAAGACTTAGAGGAAAAATCCCCTGTATTTAGGGGAATTTCCTCTAAATTACAAAATTGAGTAATCGAAAGCGCTTGTTTATAGTTTGCTTAAATCAGTTTCTGCATGTCAAAATCAATGAATGAAAGTTGAAAAATGAATAACATAAATTACATTAATTTAAGGCATTTTTAACATTATATGTTAATAAATATATAAAAATTAATAAATAAGAGGTAAGTATAGCATCATTTTAGAAATATAATAGGATCACGTACGTTTCCCATTGAATGGGGGAGATTTAAACTATAATTTCCTTTGATAATTTATTATCTTACGTTGTTATGTTTAAACACGCGTGTGTATCAACGATATTTTCATGTAAGCTTTCTGTTGGTAACCTAATTATTAGGAATTTCAATGTTAGAATGAACACATACGAGAATTTTAGGCACTTTCATACGTGTCCACACACAAATAAATGGCATGAAACTAGCCTCTAACAAATTTTATTCTATTAATACTCATCCTGCAATTTTATTCGATTAAAGAAACGAGTCACGTGGGTGATCTGCAGAGGGGAAGGTATTTTATGGGAAACTGGCCCCTGTTTAGGCGTTGGCGGCATTAAGAAAAACCGGAAAACTCCACTTGGCCGACCCGCGACCGACTACCGGCGTTCGGTGGTGTTATCCGCCGTGCCGCCGGTTGGCTCCGGCATAATTGTTATGTTACGTGTTTTGATTATGGTAGTACGTATCAGAGTAATCAGTAATTATAAATAAGTGTATCCAATTCTTTCAATAACTGTTAAGTGATATGATAAAATTATATCTTTTTATGGAGGCTAATTAATGAAAACATCCTAAGAGTTGTAGCAAGCAAGAAATAGAGAAAAGTGTATGACTGTCTGCGCTAAATAAAAAAACAGTGTTACGAACTCTTCTAATAGATAAAATTTTTAAGTTTAGTCAGCAGAAAGTTAAATGTTATGCTAATGTTAATATTGAAAATGTTAAAAAACTGCTATGTTATTTATTTATTGGTATATGCTATTAAAATATGCATATTTATACCCAGTAAATAGTTTCCAGGCATATAAATTTAGACGTTGCAAATCTATGATTTGATTTACAATGGGTCTCCAATCGATGGCTTGAAGGCCAAATATAGCCTCAATACATATTTATCCAGCCTACAGAGCTTGTTTTCATTTATATGTTTTATTGACATTTGAACTAGTTCAAGCATATAAATTTTTCAAAATTCAAGTATAATTAATAGACTTTGCTGCAAATGATTGTTATAAACACCTATTTAAAGAAGGAAATTTGTTAATTTTTAACTGATCTCTGCTAGGAGAAAATTTTAAGTCTCAAAAAGTTTATTATTGGGTACCACAAAATCTATCCCAAATTTTGATAAAATCCTTTTGAAAATGCAATTGCAAATTTTAAATTGATTTACACCCATTGTCACTTAGAAATAAAAAGCAATCTTATTCTTTGACTATATGTTTTATACTTGGCCTCTAGAACTGTCTTGTGCAGCTTGTCCTTTCTCAGAAAATGGTTGGCAACCTCTGACTTTGAATATATTTATTGTTTCCATTCAAAATATATGAGGGTTTATACACTATATTATTTCTAATTCAAAACTTGAGATTTTTGAGAAAAATGGATTTAGTTTGTTTAAAGAGTAAAAATATCAATAATATATATGTGTGTGTGTGTGTATATATATATATATATAT
>NW_019384612.1:776656-808390 GCF_000671375.1 Centruroides sculpturatus | reverse complement strand
CCCCCGTTTCCAGACTAATTAGAGAATTTTTACGTTTAGTCAAACGAACAAATTTCAACGTTTCTGGAATGTTTTCAATCGTTCTATAATCGAACCAATTCGAATTTTATGTTCGAATTTAATTCGAACAAATTCGAAAAAATCGAACAAAACATTCGAAATAGAAAGCCACTTTCAACCACTTTCAGCCTCATATCTCCCATACCCTTATAGCTATCGAGACGCAACCACCCCTATGCACGAATGGAGACTTGGGGCTACCACCACATACAAACACCATTCACGTGCGATGTGTAGTTTTGGCGAAAAAGTGAAATATAGGGACATACATGTCCATTTTTATATATATATATAGATATATATACACAATTCAATATACAGAAATATATTCTGCATGAAAGTAAAGTCTGATAGATATATATATATATTGATTTAATTGCATTTTAAAAGTTGAAAACATCAGCTAATTAATAAGAGTTTGTATGTTTTGAAAGCAAATTTGAGAGTTTATATTTGGTTCAAAAATTGTTTCAATCATAATGGTTTGATGAAAGTGTCTGAAATGAAGTGTGGGATCTGTCTGTTTTGATCACATAATACAGTGTTTTTCAACCTTCTTGAATAAGCGACCCCTTTACAAGTTAAAAAATTCTGGCGACCCCTCAGGGCCATATTAAAACTATGTCAGTGATTTTAAAAACTACGTATTTAATTAAGTTTCTTTCTGTTGAGACTTAAATAGCGATCAAAAAGCCAATTGTACTGTAAAATAAACAGGTACAGCCTTCTCACTGAGATTGTACTTTTTTTATTGTAGTATAGGACCTACAAACACTTGTCTTTTTCTTTTACCCGTGACCCCCCTGTGTAAGGCTTTGTGACCCCCTGGGGGTCGCGACCCACAGGTTGAAAAACACTGACATAGTACAAGCTATTCTGGTTGAAATAAATTCATTTATAAGTACTTATTGATATTTGACGAGCTTAGTCAAAATAGAATGAAGAGATGCATAATTAAACTCCAAAAATACCTTAAAAATTGCATTAATCACTTTAATCTTTAATGGTTTTTAACTTTTAATGGTGTCACATACATTCAGAACCAGGGTATTTCCATGGGAAGCCTTCCCAGGACACACTGTGAAATGGTGCATGGGTCATTGGTGTATAAATTATCCCTGTATTTATGAAAATATAATTCAGAGAAAAATTTTTGAATGTCTTCAACAGAAATATTTATTATTATTCAGAAACATAAGTGAAGAAGAATTCTTAAGAGGTAGCTGAAAAAGAAATGAAAAACTTTTGCAAAGTCATTTACATGGATACTCAAAGAGAGGTTGTGACAAGGGACAAAAATAAATACAGTAAGACCCCACTTAACGCAGGAGATGCATTCCTAGAGGACAAAGCGCTAAACAAAACAGTGCAAAACCGGGTCATTTTAATATAGAGTAAATAGGGAAAGGGGAACACTCAACCAAAAAGAAAAGATTTACTTTTAATTTTAAGTTATTTTTATATTAATTTGCAGAATAATATATGTTAAATAACACACAAACATATGCACACAGAAATCTAAAGTTTATTTTTTGTGATGATGGCCCTGGCTTTTCTGAAATTCTTTTTTGTCATAAAGTTGTGTGTTTTATTTGTCGCTTTTTTTTATTTCCTTAAGCAAATGTCGGTAGCAGAAGATCACATCCAAAATGCTCGTTTTGCTTTTGCACTCCTTTCAAAATCTGGATCATTCACTACAATTTGATCAACGATTTTTGTTGTCATTACCAAACTTTTACTAAGGAAAGCTGTAGAGAAATTTTTTAGGTTCTTCGTTATCAGAATCACTATTTTCCAGTTCTACACGAATTCCTTGTTCTGCCAGTTCTTGAAGGTCGTTGTTGGTAAGGCTCTCGCCAGAAACCTGCATTATATTTTTTCCAAAATTGCACAAAACAAACATAGATTTAAGGAAAGTACAGCACTATGATGAATTGCCATCTTTTGCTGATTGGTTCATGTTCGCAAATAATCATCTATATATATAAAAATGAATGTATGTGTGTCTGTCTGTCCTTCATGCATTACCACACCATTTATCCGATTGCTGTGAAACTTTGGGAAGTCATTAAATATACTCCCGCGAAGGTTTATGGCATAGTACATTTATCCTACGATAGATGGCGCGCATTTATATGAGCATATCACTATGTGTTTGATCGATTTCAAATTGTGAAGACCATTTCCCCTCTCCAAAAAATATCTCTATATATGCATTTGTGAACTGTTATTTACGATATTTGTAATAATTTTTGTTTAATCACTTTATTTCAACTTTTTTTTTTTGCTAATTATGTATTCGCTCAAACTTTGTTAAAACCTTAACTGTGTCCTGAACAACAACCAAAGTTGTAGGAGGAAATTCACCTATTTTACCGATCTAGGGATCCCCTTTTCCAAATTTTAATATTGACTCAAAATAATTTAAAAAGACAAATTACAATAAAACGGTTTATTATCCGACTATCAGAAATTTCACAACACGCCAAGGAAGAAAGGAAGGAGCAATTAAATAATTAAAATTGTAAAGAATTAAAAAATATATATAAAAATGGGGAATATCGCACTTCTGACAATCGCTGTGAGTGTGTGGGCGAAATTTGGAGAATGCGTGTTTCTCGCGTGGACAACTGTATGTGGCCGGCTCACGCGTTGGAAAACCTTCTGATTTATTCGTGTACGCACCAGACGGAAAAACAAAAAATATTGTGTATCCACAAGCACTCCAATAAATAAATAGAATTGAAACGGCACTTTGAAATGTTTTCCCAATGAAATTAATAATAATATAATAATAATAAGTTTCAATAAAAATGATAAAATGTAAATTGAATTTTATCATAACGAGTTTGCTTGAATTTCGTTTCTTCTGAGATCGCAGCAATGCGTGACGGGTAAGCTAGTATTATATACAAGTCAATGAAATGCTGCAATAATTTAAATCAGCGTAAATTTTGAGCTTTTTTTAGGCTTAGAGCAGACCACGTTATATTGAATCAGCTTACTGTATATCAGTTAAGACCACGTTATATCGAATCAGTTAAGCTTACTGTATATAAGGTATTTCAAGTACAAGTACCAAATACCAGTATTTAAATTTGAAGATGATGTACAGTGAGCAAAAAATAAACCCATAAATGGCATTAGCAGCAAAATGAAAGTTAATTGTGGTGATTGTTTTAAGTATTTTAGATGTTAAATCAGTGGTGGTCATACTGGTCCCTACTGCCCACTACTGTAGTGGGAAATTTGAGTTTTCGTGGTGGTCGGTAGGGGTTTTGTCTGATGCCAAAGCTACTTTCCATTATCACCACACATCTATGACTCATTCGTGGAGCAGGTTGTACTGTAACAGTGGCCATCACTTGAGCTTGTTTTGTGGTGGGGTTGCCAGATTTAACTACTTTTTCCAGTTTGACATAAAAAAAACACTTGGTGCATTGGCAAAAAATTTCTGTGTTATAAACATATGCAAAATATAAACAAAAAGATAAATTTAACTGCATATTTTTACTAAATCAGCACTCAAAAATTATGAGTACTTTGCAGTTGCGCTAAATTAACTTACTGCGGAACCAGTGGGTGGTTAGAAAATTTTACTACGAACAAAGATACAAAAGTGGGTGGTAGGTATAAAAAACTTGATTATTCCTGTGTTAAATGAAAGAAATTGTTGAAAATGTGATAATATTTTGGTCATAAATATTTTAAATAACTTAATTAATAATTTATTAAAATTAAACAAAAGTAGAAGGAATATATGAAAATGCAAAATAATTAATTGGACAAAGATTATAATATAAGCAAATATATAAATTAAGAACAATAAATCAAGCATAAATGTAATAGTATGAAATGTAAGACAAACAGTTGTGATACTAATCTAAATATCAGATTAACTTTAAATTTAGGAATATGACAAAGTATGTTGATGCAGAGAAAATTGATAAGGGAAAAATTATTGGCAGATTGAACACTCAACTGGAATTGCTAATATATAACCTAATAAGAAAAAATAATTGTAATGCTGAGAAGAGGATGGAAAAGAAAAACAACAGAAGCTAACTACTGCACCATTGTTAATAAACACTGTGTATGTATAATCAATATCCAGCAGAAAGAAACTACAAGAAAGCAAATGTTTTCATCTGTGTTTAAACTTAGTCTGACGATGCCNTTGTAATGCTGAGAAGAGGATGGAAAAGAAAAACAACAGAAGCTAACTACTGCACCATTGTTAATAAACACTGTGTATGTATAATCAATATCCAGCAGAAAGAAACTACAAGAAAGCAAATGTTTTCATCTGTGTTTAAACTTAGCCTGACGATGCCCTTTAGGCATCGTCAGGCTAATTGACATTTGCAGTTCAAATTTAGTTGTTAGAGTCCTTTCTCTCTGCATGGAAGGTCAGTTTAATCTTACAACTCTCCCCTTCCTTTCTCTGGTGTCACCTCTCTTTTTACACATGGATGGCAATCACATATTCCTAGTAACTTTTTCTAGCATGTTCTTTTAAACAGCTGAATTCAAACTGTGAAGGTCAGTTAGCCTGACAATGCCCATTAAACATGGATGAAAGTGTTTGCTTTGTAGTTTCTTCTTGCTGGATATTGGTTATATGTGCAGTATTTATTAATGTATACACAGTTTGAGTAGTTGAATTTGCACCATTGTCTGTATTATTAAAAAATTCATAATGTTCCTGACAAGAGATGAAACATAACTTAAACATTGATATAAAATCAGATCAACAAACAAATCAGAAATCACATTAGAGAAGTTGTTTTTAATTGGTGGGATTGTGAAACTGAAGCCAAACCTCACAAAGCAGCACAAGATAGGTATCAGTTTGCTTTAGAGCATTATTGAATTATTTTTGAAAAACATAATTTAGTGTGATGAATCAATATTTAGCCTAAATCTGACAGCCTGGGAAAAGTTTGAAGTAAGCAAGGTAAAGTTTGAATGTTACTTTCTTGCATGGCACCTCAAAGCACAGTGATGAAAACATGATAGTTTTTGGGACTGTATAGAGTGGAATGAAGTCAGACAATTGGAGTTTACAGATAACACAATGAATGCAAAGTATTATTTTGACATTTCATTCAGGAATTTATTGAATTCAGCAGAAAAACTAGAATTGAGATCATTTTTGTTTCAGCAGAGTAACGATCCATACAGCTAGGCTCAAACTGGAGATTTTTAAGCAAAACAAAATAGAATTCATTACTCTAGCAACTCCTTCCAATACAAAATTGCAACATTTAGGATGCTGATAAGACCAACCTTCACACACTGACCCTAAACAATCAGAATTGGTTTTCTGTAAGTTTGAGATTTATGTATATTTTTATATGAACTGTGCAAGAGCCTCCTAGCATCTGGAAATGTGGATGGGAAAGAAGGAGAAGAATATGGTGAACCTAAGGTTGTGCCAAACTTTACTAAAGTGCATGAAGTGTTGATGAAAGTAAAAATTTTCCTTTCATCAACATGTGTATAGCATAAGTGATGATGATCATGAAAGCATTCTAAGCCTTGAAAAATCATACTTTGAATTGAGATGTAGCTCGGCATTGCGACTATGTCACAATAGATAATTTCTTGTTATATTTAAGAATGTTAATAACTATTTGATTTTGTTTTGAATTAGTCTGAATTTGAGATGTTTTATGCTCTGAAAATGTTAATGTTAATGATTTTTACCTTCTAGAAACTCTCTTGGCAATTTTGTCTTTGAATTTAAAGTTAAAAAATGGAGTAAATAGGCTAATTGAAGATCAGTTGACTTAAAACATCATTAATTGTAGATAATATAAGGAAATGATATTGGATGTTTAATTAAGGATGATAAAAGAATTATATTTTGGCCTTGGTTCACTAAAGGCAGATGTCACAAAAGTATAATTTTTTAAGGAAAATTTGAAAATTTTATTTTATGGTATAATTATTATCCTACAAACAATTGAACATCCTATCTTGAGAATAAGTTAAAATCATAACAGTTATGATTTGGACACTTGTCATTACAACATTAAACTGAACTTATTCACAAACACTAAAGCCACAGAAAATATGACAATACACCATTAGTGACCAAGCTCCATATATTTAAGTAATCCTTGGTAGATACATTCCTTAAAAGTATATATAGACATCAACTCACAAATCCAATTTATAGTTAAAGCCAAATGATTGCCGGATTATCTAGACAAATTATTTAGAGTTTAATTAATTACTAATTAATTATTAATGTATGTTATTAAGTATTAATGTATTATTACTAAGTAATTATTAATGATTTTTATATTTTATTTTATTTAAGTGCATGTTAGTTATATTGTTTACTTTAGTGGTAAATAATAATGATCTTAAAAGTGTCTATGAAGATCTTGTTTTTAATTTTTAAATAATTTATAAAGTATTAAAATCCCATTTAAATAGAGATACTGTAATTTAAAGAAAATTTGAAAATATTTGCTTATATTAAAAACTATCTGAGAATGAACCAAATGATTCTAAAATGCTATCGTATTGAAATTTTATATTGTTTATTTGAAGTTTAATTAAATGATAGATTATTGTTTTCCTTTATTAATATAATAGAGGAATGTTATTATTTTGGAGCTCATTTATACTGATAATAAAGATTAACCAATAACATTAAGCTTGGTAAGTACCTTTGCAAAAATTATGCTTTTATTGACTGATATTATTAAAGATGACGTTTACATTTTTTGTTTTAACTTGAAGATTTATTAATTATTATTATTATTAATTAATCATAATTCATTCAGTATTGTTTACTTTCTATGTTTTGCATGATAATCTTTAACAGCAATTTGTGTATAATTGAAGTAGGAAATGCCACCAGTTTAAACTACTGTAATATAAACAATAATGATTAAAATGATAATTTTGAAGTAAATTAATAAATATAAACATATATATTTTAATTAAATGTAATACTGTCGGCCATGTTTATATTTATTAATTTACTTCAAAATGTATTTTATGTGAAAATGGCGATAGCACCAGAGGACTTTTTTTACCATATTTGCATTTTATTGCGGAGGTAGTAGCCTCAAAGAAAGGTTGCCTCCATGTTTGTAAAATTGTGGAATGTCAACTGGAGTGAACGACGGATGAACAAACGGAAACAAAGTATTGTTAAACGTTGAAATTTTATATTTATATATTTTAATAAAATGATAATTGTTTAACATTTAAAGCATTGATTAAGACTTATTGGGATTGTATATTATCAACTACATATTGGGGCTGATAATGCCAAATAGACAGCTTAAATGTATCTCTCTAAAGATGATAATTATAACTGAATTCTGATTACAAAGTTTTATAAGTACTGTATATCTTACATGTTTTGAGATGTGCTAATTCTTTAATATTGACCAATAACAATATTCAAGATTATCGAGAGTTATTGCAGTGACTCTACACCAAATAAAAAAATCAATGGCTGACTATATATACAAGAATCAGAGTTGCCGATTTTCGGGGGTTGATTTTACTGCCCAAAATGCCTATAGTAATTCTGAATGTCTCATTTGAAAGGTAGTTGTTTTCTTAGGTAGTGTGCAAAATTTCAGGTTTTTCTATAAAAGGGTTGCCAAAATATAACAATCAAAAAGTGCAAAAAATAACCAAAAAAGCTGTATTTTCTTATTCTTTTCTTCATCTGGCACTGTAGATATTCCTAAAGAAAATACTACTGGGTCTAGAAAACTCAAATTTTAAACTTAAGCCTTTCTTGTTATTAATTAGTGAGGTACTGGCAAAACTTCCTGGTTAATAGGTCAAAGTTTACTGGGTTCCTCATAAAGTTTTTTACCTTTATCACTTAATTTCATGCTTATAAGGATAAAATTGGATTTAAATGAATGATTTTTATTCAAAATGTTATCTAGAATAACAAATGATCAAATTTATGTCAATTAAAATTTTTTATAACAGTTTTACTAACAGCATATTGAAAGCATTCAGTTGGGAACTGTTGTGTCATCAAGTGCCAACCAAACTGTTAAGTCATTGTCTTAGTCCTGATGTAATAACACAATCATTAACCAAAGACAATTCATATCCAAACATAATCTCTGAGATGTAAAACAATTATGCCAAGTAAAAAATTATGACAATTTAGATGACAGTCAAATTTTTCCTTAAGAATTTTTCTTTCATAAAGATAAGCTTGGTGTTTTGAAGTAGTAGTCAAGATTTTTACCTGTAATGTATTTTGCATTTTACTTTGAAGTGCCAAGCTTATTTTTAATGAAGAAAAACTCTTAAGAAAACATTTAACTGTTATCTAACTTGGCATAATTTTTTTGTGTCTGAGATGTTTTATTTCAATAATAACTACTTTAGATTCTACTATATCTTTGACTGCTTTTTTCCCTTACTAATATAATAAAAATAGTTTATTTAAATGATATGTAAATTATTTATTACATTAAAATTTATTTTATAAATTTAAAAAAAAATAAACTTTGAATATTTTTCAGGAAATATGCATACATTTTATCATAAACTTCTTATGGAATACATAGAGCAGTGTCATTGTAAAGGCTAAAAAAAGAAAAATTAAGATATCTTTATAACATAAGTTGATGTTAACAACAAATGAAACAGAATCATGTCTTGTTTCTGGAAATACAAGGATAAATTACTGTTGTATTTCTTCATTGGCAGATTGCTTTTAAATTCTGAAAATGTATAATGCATTGCCTTTAAATCTTTCTGCTCCACATCTTCAATTAGTAGAAAATTCTCAAGAACCGTGGCAAACTGACGAAATTAGCGTAGAACAACGTGATAGCCAAGAATCATTTTCAGGTTCAAGTTTTAGCACACTGGAGCAAGACGAATATCATTTTGTGGAATCTACCCATCCAATTGAGGTTAGTTTATGAAATTTGTTAATTTTAGAAATGGATTTCTGTACTACTTTCAATATAATAATATTAGATGCCATTATTCTTTTTCAGATTGTGCAGAAATCCCATTTCTATATTGCTTAAAATCTAAAATCTACAACTTCTTTATTTTTTTTTAGAACTGGGCTTTAGAAATACTTATGTAAAATTTATTTAAACAAGTAAAAACCAAAATAAAAAAGTGAACACAGTTGTATGTTCCTATTTTTTCTGAAAACATTGATAAAATGCCTTGAAAACAGTATTTTTCCATTTCTTTTATTCTTTTTTTTAAAACAGTAATAAAGTTTCAAAAAGTTTATAATAATTAATAATATAAAAATGATTTTAAAAATAATAAGCACACTATATGCTGGAAGTAAATTATAAGTATCACTTAAAAAATCAAAACTCCAGCTTGTAAAACAAAATGCTGAAGGAAAATGAATGTTTTCAACTGTCTTGAGCAACCATCTTCATGTTAAGTACAGCTGAAGTTTTCCTTCATTCTTGGCATTAGTCAGGGTCTGGGCTTGGAGTTCTGGTCATAGGTCTTTTCATCAGAGGTCTTTGTACTGGGTGAGGCAAATCATGCCGAGTTGCTCAGTCTCTTTTGTGGAAAAACGACTGGTTTCTTATGAGTTTATTTTGAAGATTTCAACAGAAGTGTGCAGAAGGATGGAAAGCACCAACAGATGAAGAGGATTCTGTGTCCTTGAGAACCATGGTTTTTATACAGTTTGTCTCTAAATTCCTAGTTCAGATTGGTCATGATCCATTGCTTCTCTCATACTGATTGATTCCTTGACCTGTTGCTACGGAGGTGATGATGCAAATAGTATCAATGTTCCTTATATACAAGTTATCACCCTTTCACTCTGATGTGGATGTACTCTCCCTGAAGGATTGGGTTACACTTTTTCTAACGATTGCCTGTAAATTAGAAAAATGGTATTTCTCTTCCCTCTAGGAGAGGATCAATTATTTCCACTTGGTTCCCAGAAACATCACCCTCCAAGAAAGCATTTGCTTTTTTCAGTTTTGACCTGCTATTAAGTAACCACCTTAATAGCAGATTGAAATTGAAAACAAATTTCTATTAATGTTGTTTCCCTTCTTTGTGAAAACTTTGACTGGGTCTTCTTTAACCTTGCACAAATGGTATATCACCCATATATTGACCTCAGTTCAGCTGTACACTTCACTTGCATTGTCAGATGAGGTTGGGGCCTCACCTGACAATTCAGGGTTCAGAAACCCTGTGTTTCTGAACCCTGCATTTCTTTCCCTGCATTTGGGTCTATAATCCTTTGAGTCACAACTCAAGCTTTATTTAGTATTCCTTCCAGCAATGCAAGATTTGGCTACATTTTGCCAAATGTGGCTACTTGTTTTTAGTTTGATGTAAAAAATATAATTTGGTGCTTTGGCTACTTTTTGGGCTACATATTATTTATAAATGTATTAGTCGAATAAAAATGTACTTTAAAATGGTGTTTCGTTGCTTTTTATTAATTAGAGATCCAAATAAAACAAATATTTGTGTTTTTCAAATAAATTTTCAATTTCTCTTTTATAATAAATGAATTTATCTATTTCTAAGTAAAAATTGAGTGTCTGTAGAAGTAATTTTTTAAAATATCCTTTTTCGTGATAAAGTTTTTATACTTATTATTATAATCTAGACACATTAATCCTTAAATATACTTGTATATTGGGCCACAAGTATATATTATATATACTTGTGGCCCAAAACTCCTTGACTTCTTCCAATGCGGCCCAGAGAAACAAAAAGGTTTGACACCCCTGCTTTAAACCATCCACACTTCCTTGAGGACATTTTCTCAATGCTTTTTTAATTTTACCACACACATTTTCTACAGGGGAAAGGTAGGGACTACTCGATGGCCATTTTAATGTGTTGGGCCAGGCAAGCTTTGCTGATTTTAGCAGTATGGCAACTTGCACCATTTTGCTGGAAAATAAAATGTTTGTGATATTGTAGTTTTTCTAATGATGGTAATAGGTTTCCTGAAAGATATTTTATTGGTATTTTGCTGCATTTACTGATCCCACAATGAAATGCAAATCTCCCATGCCTTGGGTTGACAAGCAACCCATACCATAAACACTTGCTGGAAATTTTACAGTGCACTGTAGACAGTCAAGATGGAATGCCTCTTGCTTTTTAATGACTTTTTTCTATTGCCACCAATGTAGACTTCAAACTTTGCCTCATCACTAAAAACAACCTGCTTCCAATGTTGTCGTGTCCAGCATTGGTGCTTTTTGGCCCACTTCAATTGAATTTTGTGTTTTTGTGAGAAGTGTTTGCCTTTGTTAAAGAAATGTCACTTATCACAATTGTTAAGTAAAAAATAATAATATTTCATTACCTGGTAGAACCTGTAGCCAAGTTTGTGCATATGGATATGACAAATTTCTTTTGTAACTTTCTTCCCAGTAACTTTATTCCATTTGTTCACTAATTCACCAAGTGATGCATCTCAATTTTTTTATTTCATGAAGGTGCTTGTGATCAGTCTGTTATGGTTGCTGGCCTTCCAGTTGATTATTCTGGATGAGTTTTACCATTTGCTGATATTTTGAAATAATGTCCCCATACTGTGAATTTACCAATTTTTAATTCCTTTGCAGTTTTTCTTAAGGATTTGTCCTGTCTATGAAGGATGATAATTACTTCATGTACTTGATGTACTGTACATGAAATACAGCTAACCCTCGTATAATACGGCACTTCTATAGCACAGATTCACTTTAACACGGTTCGAGAATTAGGAACATCCCCGTATAACACAGTGTTTTTATAGCAGGGGTTCACTCTAACACGGTTCGGGAATTGAATAAAACCCTCGTACAACATGAAATGCAATAAAGGGTGTATTCTTTTATACCTCCGTGTAACTCCACTTGAGCATTCTAATTGTTTTTGTGGCTACTTTGTATGCTCTTTCAACAAATAATCCATTTAATGGTTAAGTTTTACAATTGGGACCCTTCTTTTGCCTCTAAAAGCTCATTTTAGAATTATAGCTTCCTCCATCATGATACTATCAACAGTGCAGGTGCTGCCATCTTTCTTTCGCTGTCATTCCTAAATGCCTACAAACAGCAGTGCACTCCCGTTGCGGAGTGACCACTATTAACGAATGCACCCAAAAACTGTTACCAGTTGATGATGCTCATGCTGAGATCATCATATAGGATGAATAATCCTCTGGTAAAATATTTACTTAAANGTTCAGCTGATTTCATCTCAAACAGATTAAGACAATTTTGGCTGATCTTGGGTTTAAACAGATATTTTTCAAACAATATATTTGAAACACCTAATGTATTTAAAAATCTGATTTAAATAAGGATTTAACAGCATGTTTTTTTAAATTTTGGAACCTAACCCCCCTTTTTCGCACTAGTACTTTGTTTTGTATAACACGGATTCGCATAACATGGCAATTTTTTGGAACGTAACTCCCGTGTTATATGGGGCTTACCTGTAATTATCATCCTTCATAGACAGGACAAATCCACATCAACACTTACAGCCTTACCATGTGCCTCTTTCATTAAACAAATACACCTCAATAATGTTAATAAAAAAAATATGCAAGTATCACATTTTATCTCATTTACACATTTAATGTATTGTCAGGTATTATTTGTCTTTCAGAGTCTTTATGAGGTATTATTTGTCAGAAATGGCTCTGTCCGAGCTTTTTTTTTCTTTGGTTGCACATGCTTTTTTCAACTGCTCATAACTTTTTTTATGTATTATTAACATGAAAATTTTTTATGTGAAATCTTCAGTTATAATAAAAGTTTACTAAAATAAAATAATTATAAGTGTACAAAATTTGACTGAAACAACAAAACTGAAACAAAAAAAAAAAAAAACTGAAACATTTTGTTTCAGTTTGATATTATTGGAGGATAAGCTAGAGATGGATTAAAATAACATGGTGTCCAGGTTTTTTTTTTTTTTGTTGTGGTTATATTTTTGTTTATATAATTATTTTATGGATGTAGTAATGTAAGAAGTCAATTTTAATTTATAAAACTGAAAAAGTGCTTTAAGTTTAAAATTTAAATTTGGTTATAGAAATATTTTAAAACTTATATCAGAAAATATGTTATTTTTTTGTGAATTTTTATTTAAATATATAAATTTTAAATTGACAGGTTTTAGCTGGTTTAAATAGTTTGCGATTAACAAAAACATTTTGCGATGTAACATTATGTGTAGAAGAAGAAGAATATCCTTGCCACAGAGTTGTGTTGGCTTCATTTAGTCCTTATTTTAAGGTCAGTAAATAAATTTATTTATTAGTTTGTTAAATTACAAAAGGTGTTTATCTTGTTACAGATGATGTCTGGAACTATTTGTATTGAAAAATATTATAGTTACAGATTTTAATGATTTGATTAATAATAAGAAAAAATTATGCGATTTATACGATTTATTTTTCTGCTCTATTTTTTTTTGTCAAGGTGATCAAGCAAATTCTATAATTATCTTTTGAAACATTATGGAACTTATCAAATATATTATATTGTTCTTTTTCCATATTTTTTAGATTCTTCTAAAATATGGTATAGAGAAAAGTTTGGATCAGTGCGTTAGTAACAGTTTTTTGCAAAATTAATGTACATACTATATTTTCATGAGGATTAGCTATGGATTATTTATGTTTAAAAAACAGTTTGAAACAGGGTGCAGGTTATATGCTAATTTTAAATTGCACATATGAACTTGCATCTACAAAGCAATGGCTGTTCCACGAGCATGGAGTATTCTCTGGATAAATTATGTGAAGACTATTTTTATTCTAGCAATTTTCTTAGGTTATTTGCATGAAAATATGATACTGTTAATATACACAGAAAATTTATTTAATAACAGGAATAACAAACTCATATAAATAAACCACAGTTGGAATTTGCAATGTATGTTGATACCAAGAGTGAAAAACTGAATTTCCTAGGACATCTTGATCCTCAAAATAGTGTGCGAGAAAACATTATTCGTTAATTCTTTAAGCTTTGAAAATACAGGTAGCCCTCGGTTCACGCTGGCTCAATTTACACCGATTCACAATAATGCCGCTAAGCAATTCGTTGTTTTGCAGTGTAATTCCCCAATTTTTCCTATGCCAGACTGATTTTCATTTCAATGTTGACATATTTACTGAGCTGCGACATTGTACAGTACATTTGTTAAAACAAAGATTTTTATTGAATATATTTAGTTTTTCTTTTTAATATTATTGGGTATGTATACATTTGCATTAAATTAATATTAAAACACTAAACATTTAGGTACCCACGAGTCAAGTTGTCAAACTTAATAGTGCAATAAATGGCGTCTGAATCCATAGTGCCAATGAATGTATCCCATATCAGTTCGTTCAGGAAAACACCTTACGACGCAGTAGCACTTCCGGCAATCATAAACTACCATTAGTGAGACAAATCTACTTCTCGTTGGCCAGACGATATCTATCTCTCCTTAGCCACCTTGAATTTTTCCACTCAAACTGACCTTATACATGTGCTACGGCGACAAGTGGTCGACCAATCAGTGTCTACGCTCTCCTGTAGCTCTACATCAGGTTAATGTATCCTTTCAACTATGGAAAGTTTGACGGATGAACTCTGTGAGTTAGATAATAATTGGAGCGAAGTGCAAATGTAAAAAGAAGCATCATTGCATCCATTNGTCTACGCTCGTCTGTAGCTCTACATCAGGTTAATGTATCCTTTCAACTATGGAAAGTTTGACGGATGAACTCTGTGAGTTAGATAATAATTGGAGCGAAGTGCAAATGTAAAAAGAAGCATCATTGCATCCATTCGACCATATTCTGAAATTCTCAATGAAAGAAAACAAAAATGTAAACAATTAAAGATGGATACTTTTTTCCGAAAAATGTAAGAGATCCGAAACTGAAGTTTTTAATAAAAACATTTCACTTCATTTTATGGTAAAATACATTTTAAAAATTAAAAATTTATATGTGTTTTATATTATATTGTATTAATAAACAATATTATTTGCTTATTTTTCACTTATGTAGAACCTAACCCTATACCTCACTGTAAATATGGGTTCGTTTTATGCTGATTTGATTTGCGCCGGCTTTTGTAGGAACGGAACTGCGGCATAAACCGAGGGCTACATGTATCTTCTTTTTATGTACCTGAAGATGAAATTGGTTTTACCCCTCAGGCTACAAGGGAAACTTGTATAGCAAAACCAGTCAAACAACTTTACGTTCAGCTGATTTCATCTCAAACAGATTAAGACAATTTTGGCTGATCTTGGGTTTAAACAGATATTTTTCAAACAATATATTTGAAACACCTAATGTATTTAAAACATGAATAAATTTATAAAAATCATAATTTATTCTTGTTTAAATGATCATTTTTTAACTTAAACATTTGTTTTAATATTGGTTGAATCGTGTTATCACTTTAAAATTTTTATCAGTAGTTTTGACATTCTTTTTAGAAAGAAAAGACAACAAGAAAACCTGTTAATAGAATAATTTGCTTCTTGTTTGGCTTTAATAATCTTGATGTACTTCTGCTTATTGTAATGCCTTTTCCCAAACTTACCACATGACTACAAATGACTTAAAGTAACTGTTTTTTATTTTATTTTGTTGTTATGTATTAACTTCAATATGCATTTCAAATGTATAAATATCATTATGTAAGTCTTAAAACTTCAAAATGAAGATTATCCTGGGTTAAGTTGTCTTTATGTAAATATTGTTCGATTTTTATGCAAAAATGTTTTTATGTTAATTTTATATTGCAAAATCACTGTATTTGAAGTCAATAGAATCAAATCATAAGCCTATAGGATTACATTAAAAACTTTATTGTTTACTTGAATACTATTTGAGGAATTAATAAAAAGTTGTTCTACATCATGTAAAATAAAATTTAAGTAAGGAGAAAGAGAGTCACCTTGAGGAATATTTGTAGGAGACCAAAATTTTGGGTAAATATCATTATTTAATACTAAGCTTATTTTCTGATTTATAAATAAGGATAAAATAGGCCTGGTAAACAGACTTGCAGCTTCTTTTCCCTCCAGTTCTCTCCACTAACTTTGGCACATAAAAAGAGTCAAATTTTTTTTCCAGATCTATTATAATGTATCATATACTTTATGATGTTTCCTAGATGATTGTATTTGAACTAGTGAAAGCAATAAAATGATTGCTCTTTTGATACTTTTATTGCTGTTGAATGCATATTGAAATTCAGGTATTCTTCAATTTTTATTAGACTAGTTCACTAAGACCTGCTTTTAAAATGAGAATTTGAAGGATTAATTATGAGGTGTTTGGAAAGAGTTAAAATATTTTGAAAACAAACTTTATCAATATTAGATTATTCGGAGTTTTTTTCAAATTTATAATTTTGCCTAACTAAAATGACATTTTTAGAGTTGCAAAATGTTTTAAAATTTAAATATGCTGATGGATAGTATAAAAAGATCTTCATATCAGTTTGGACATGTAATGGTACATTCCATTTCCAATCAGACAAAGGTTGCTGAATGGTTTTAATGCAGGTATTTATAATAGTGGAGTGGTTCTGTTTAAACACATGTTGGTTCATATGAGGAACTTCCAATCTTCTTTGCTAAAAACATTCTAGCAAAGAAGATTGTAAGTTCTGAAGAGTTTTCTTTGTGATTTTCTAGAACCAGAAAGGTATTGTCTTTTTCTGTGCTGTTTCAAATGTCATTATCATAAATGATGAATCATAAAAGAGCTTATCTTGAAAAATTGTTGAAAATAATATCTCAAATATAATAGTAGAGATAACAGAGACTTATCACACGGCCACTGATAACGTTAAAATGACACTTCTACCATCAGAATGTAACTTTATTACTGGTATGCATTTCTGTACACAAGACCCTCATCAGCCATACATAAAAATATATATGTATCTGTTGTAGAAACAAATTCACAGAGAAACTGATAAAAATTACAATCTACAATTTAAAACCTACCTGTTTAAGATTTATTTCCACCCACACTGCAGAGTACTATGAGGATTACATTATGAAAGGTCTGTTTAGATATTGTTGGCCTGTTCATAATGTAATCCTCATAGTACTCTGTAGTGTAGGTGGAAATAAATCTTAAACATGTATTATCAGTTTCTCTGTGAATTCGTTTCTACAACAGATACATATCTATTTTTATGTATGGCCAATGAGTGTCTTGTGTACAGAAATGCATACCAGTAATAAAGTTGCATTCTGATGGTAGAAGTGTCATTTTAACGTTATCAGTGGCAGTGTGATAAGTCTCTGTTATCACTACTATTGTACTTGAGATATCATTTTCAATAAATGGTAAAGCTTACAAATTTTTCATCAAGACAATGCACTACTGCATTGAGTGTGAATTGTCACAGAATTTCTAATTGGAACAGTGTATTGAGACCATTAGATACCGCTATTCACCTGATCTTGTTTCTAGTGATCTTTGGTTGTTTGAAACATTGAAATTTCCTCCTTGAGGAGGATGGTTCTTATTTAGATCAAATTTGGGTTCTGCAGTTTACCAGTCACTAAAACCTGAAGAATCCAAAACATGCTGTGACAAGTGGGTTGAGCACTGGCAACTGTGCTTAGACCAAAAGAAGGCAACTATGTAGAAAAATAACAAGTGTAATACATGTCTTTGTGTAAATAAATTATTTTAAAAAATTTTTTGTACAGTGGACCTCCCTATAATACGGTAGATACGTTTTGTATTTTACGAATCCAGCTTCTAGGAGTCCAGCCCGGCACATGTACAGTTTATGGACTACAGCTGTTTGAAGGGATTCTTCCATAAAATTAATCAATTCTAGACTAATTCGACTCAACATTTCCAAAATACGTATAACTTTTTGGGAATAATCCATATAAACTATGCTATAAACAAAAAATTGTAGGATTACTTACCGAGTGTGCACCGTTCGACTACATCATTGCTTAAGCTTGTTTTCGTCGTGGAGATTGCCGTCAAATGGCGCTTGTGTGCTTCCTGATAAATTATTTTTTCTGCAAAAAATTCGCTGAACTTTGGAGACGTCGTTAATATAAATATAATTTTTATGGATGTTAAATAATAAATGGTTTTTAATAGGTCCACTGCTCTTTTAACTCAACGGTTTGTGCAATCCTGTTGTGACATGAGTCGGCGATGACGTTTTACTGAATTATAGGAGTTTTTTTAGCATGTTTGTATGAATACTGTCGCAATTTTTTCGCCGTGATATAGGAATCCGAACTATAGGAACCTGTGTTATAGGGGGGTTGACTGTGTATTACTTTCGACCATCAAACTTCTGATTGTTCCCAAAATTAAAGACGTTCAAAGATCAGTGCTTTTCACCAGATGCCAAAGTGCAAGTTGCTTATATGAAAATAAATTGAGAAAAATATAGTTATTTTCATTAGTCATTTCATATATATATAAGCAGTGTATGCTTAATCTAGTAATAACTATATATGAGATGTGTCCAAAAAGTACAGATATATCACATATAAGCAGAAAGCTAATGTTTTTAGTGAATATGTTGACAACAGTCAATTTTACCTTGAACCTTTCACACACTATTTGCGCTCGTTCGTCATTGCTACATTGAGTCTGGTTCAAGTAGCACGCGTTTACAATGGCTGTGCTGATTCAGAATCCCACCAATGTAAAGTGTGCTTCATCATACATCTTCTCAATGCAAAAGATGAACATCCAGTGAATATTCAAAACAAATTGTTTCTGTTTATGAGAACATTATGAATCGACTAAATGTAAAAAAGTGGTGCTATGCTTCTTTGGAGGTAGGACCAATTTTCATGACAAACACAGGAGTGGTAGGCCATCTGTGATCTTTGACAAATTTTTTCAAAGAACTGATGAAGCAATTCATGCAAATCAGTGTTTCATGATAAGATAATTGCATGAAATCATTCTAGAAGTCCATGCTTCATGAAGCTGTGACAGCAATTGTCACCAAAATGCTTTTTGAATGATACAAGTGGGAAGTTTTCAACCATACAGCCCACACCTTGCTCCCAGTGACTTCCTCTTGTTTCTTTATCTGAAGAAACATCTTGCAGGACAACACTTCCATGATGATGATGAGATCAAAAATGAAGTTGAAATGTGATTCTGGCAACAAGCGGTAGAATTCTATGACTGCTTTTAGCTTCTGTATTCCAGACTTAACAAGTCTTTGGACAATGGTGGCAATTATGCATAAAAATAATGCATGTACCAGTAAATAAGGTGTAGTGGACATTTTGTCAAATAAAAATGTTTTGAATGAATACTAGCCATTGTATCTTCACGTTTCAGACATGTTACGCTTATATAAAATAACTGATAAGGTCTCCATTTTTATAACATTAATTTGGGAAGAGATAGTACAATGTGTATGATATAGTTTAGAAAGTAGTAAAAGCATTTAATTTCATCATACTTATTCATTTTGCAACATAACCATCATTTAACAGATACGTTTTTCCAAATAATCAATCCATTTTTTTGTATTTTGTGCAAAAAATCTTGTTTTTTCTCAATTTATTTTCTTATAACAATAAATACATATTTAAGAAATTAAGATTACTTGCTTTAGTAGCTTTTAGAAATAAATAAATCAATATATATTCAATAATTGCAGATACTATCTATTTAAGTTTAAATATATAGTGCTTTTTATGGTTAAATAGAATTTACAGTTTTAGCAATAATATAAAACACATAATTTATTAATTTCTCATTTTTTAATATAGGCTATGTTTGCTGGGGAGATGGCAGAAAGTCAACAGAATAAAGTTGTGCTAAATGGAGTTGAACCAAAAACTCTACAGTTATTACTAGATTATGCATATACAGCTCAAGTAGTTATAAGTAAAGCCAATGTCCAAGTTTTGTTATCTGCTGCTAACCTTTTAGAAGTGCTCCCTGTCAGAGATGCTTGCTGTCGATTTTTAGAATGCCACATGGAAGAATCAAATTGTCTAGGAATTCACTGCTTTGCTGAAACTCATGCATGTATTGAACTTCAACAAAAGGCTAAAGAATTTGCTTTAAAGTAAGTGTTTTAATTACAATAAAAATTAATTAAAATGAGTTTTTTTATATATATATGTTTCTTCATTAATAATTTTTAAATGTAATTCACTTATAAAATTTATTTTGTGTTTAAAAATATTGTCAATTTTGTTACAACAAAAATAAAATTGATAATATCTAAAAATATTTATTCATCTGTGTAAATTTGTAATATAATATATATTTTAATATTCCAACTTTTACATCAAATGTCTATACTTTATTTTAAAACTGTCTTTTCATATACCGTATTTTACGGACTATAAAACGCTACGGACTATAAGACACACCTTAATTTTTAAGCAATTTTTTAAAAAAATAACATTTTTACCATAACTTTTGTTAGCTACTAACAAAAATATTGTACTGTTACCAATAACACAAATCACTTTCAATTCAAGTTCACTGGCACCATAGACTGCAATGATGCATCATAGGCTAGACAGTGTTCTGGGTTTGTGATGGCGGGACGGGAGGGAGACAGTGTTAGCAAGCTTGTGAATCCCTGCAACTCATGGGGTGCGTTCATTAATAACGGTCGCTCTGCGTCTCTGCTACTACAGGAGTGTGCTGCTGTTTATAGGCTTTTAGCAACGACGGTGAAAGAAAGAAAGATGGCTGCTCCTGCACTATCCATAGTATCGTGATGGAGGAATCTATAATTCTAAAATATGAGCTTTTAAAGGCAAAAGAAGAGTCCCAATTGTAAAATTTACCCATAAAATGGATTATTTGTTGAAAGAGTATTCAAAATAGCCACAAAAAAATTAGAATGCCTGCTACCATCCGAAAAAATTTGAAAAGACACTTACATCACTGCGTGCAGTAACTTGCACTTTCACAACTTCTAAATTTTTATTCATAAAACCACATAATGGACCCTGAAACGAAACTATCTGAGCCATGGAGGATGCCGTGTTGTTTTCCACTGCAAACTACTGCTACAAGCAGTCGTTTTTGCTGTTTGACAGCGTGCACTCCGACCGGAATTTAGGAATGCGTTCCGCAGGAATTTTTAAACAGTTGTCGCTCGCGTGGAGTTATGCGGAGGAATAAAAGAATGCACCTATGTTCATCACATCAGTGCACTGCTGCTGCCAGTTGAATTCAATGTTGCCAGATAGAGATAGGTTTCTCGCGGCATCAAATATATGGCCATTTTTAAGACTGACAGGAATTTTAAATCAAACACTGGACATTTTTATATTAATTTCGAGTATAAGACGCATTTGAATTTTAGAGGCAATTTTTCGAAGAAAAAGTGCATTTTATAGTCTGTAAAATACGGTAATAGATAATAATAATATAATGATTTATAATAGTAAAAGGGACTATAAGGTAAAAATTTTTGTTTACATATTACAATTATTTCAAATGTATTTTGGATTTTAATGTGTTAATAATAGAAAATATTGATATTTATTTAATATAACTGATAAGCTTGCTTTAATTGAAATTGTATTCTCAAGTAACTTATTTGTAAAAGGTGTGTGTAGATATATCAACATATCTAAACCCAATTTTATAGTTAAGCAAATGATCTGCCAACCTATTGGGCTATTATATTACTAAGTAAATGATTAGAAACTAATGATTAGTTTCTAATAATTTAACTATGAATTCAGGTTTAGAGATGATGTTGATATTTATAAACCATGCCAGGATAAAAGCGATAGATGGCTGAGTAGTGCCACAGAGAGAGAGAGAGAGAGACAGTGAGTACTGAAATCATCCTCAGTCAGTGCTGTGGTTAACCAGTGTTATTATATCTAAATTAATAGTTCTGGAAGTGAAGATTGGATGGAGCTCTGGGTAGAGTGGCAATGAATCTGCATGGTATGTAGGAGTTGCAGCTTCAAGTCTCGCTCCAGGCTAATTATTTTCTTCCAGTAATTCCAAATTAAAAATTAATTTATAATTATTAAAATTAACTAAATACCAACCGAATGCCGAAAATTATTGGGCTAGTTTAAGGCTAATTACTAAATTAATTACGTAACCAATTTGGCTCTAGAGGTAAGCGTTAGGCATCATCTCTTATTAACATTAATAATTATAAATAAATTAAATAATTTCTCCCAGTGGTTCTAAATTATTTAATTTATTTATAATTATTAATGTTAATAAGAGATGATGCCTAACGCTTACCTCTAGAGCCAAATTGGTTANCTTTGAGGCTGTAATGCTGGCTAATTCGCTGCTTCTAAAAGAGGGCTTTAGCATCCAACAGGTGCTCGATATACGTGATGCCCTCACCTTCGTCACCGAGCACAATTACTTCTGTTTCAATCGAAAGATCTATTTGCAAAAACAAGGGGTCCCAATGGGTTCCCCTTTATCCGCTATCCTAGCGGAACTTGTTATGAGAGAGATAGAGCGCAGAACGTTCGATTTCCCGCTTGCCATCCATTACCCGAGACTGTATTTGCGTTATGTTGACGACATCCTCATAGCATGGGAGGACACAGAGGAGTCGTTCCTCATCTTCATGCAACAACTCGCAAGTATATATCCTTCCATCAATTTCACTTGGGAAAAAGAAAGGGATGCGGAAGTAGCGTTCTTAGACTTGCATATACGTAAATTCGCGGAAGGACTACAATTCTCGGTCTATCACAAATCTGGCATGGCCCCGCACATTATACCAGCTGAGGCCTTTCAGCCTTCTCGATACGTTAACACTGCCATTGCCTCCCTTGTCAGAAGGGCTTATTTACTGTCGTCTACGCAGGAGCTGATAAACGTCGAATTAGAGATCATCGATATGGCGGTACGCGCTGCGGGCTTTTCACGTGCAAAGTTTACGTATGTGCTCAATAAGGTAAACAAGGCACTGTTTCCATGTACTACTTTATGCAGCAAAAGAGAATCTTCAAAGGTTCAAGTAGCGTTGCCTTACTTTGGACCCATATCTTTACGTATCTGCAGAATCTTTAAGCAGCACAACCTTGTTCTACCTTTAACCCCACTTCCAAGCCTACGCAAACTTATTTGCAATGATAGAGACAAATTTTCCATTCTTGAGAAATCGGGGGTCTATGCTGTACCGTTGGAAAATCAGGCAATGGGAGTAAATACAAGATATATCGGGGCCACCACTAGAATGCTTTCCAGCCGCCTTGATGAGCACCAAGACGATGTTATGAGGGGAAGACACACCACCGAGCTCGCAAAAAAGGTACTTGAGCAGGGTTACAACTCGCTATGGTCCCAAGCGGTTATGCTCAAGAGCTGCAAAGATCGAAAAACTGTTTTTATATGGGAATCTCTCCTCACTACCACCTTGGACACTTGCAACACCCCTACCCTTGAGCTGCCCAGTGTATGGGTCACGTTGTATAAGCGATTAAGCGAGTACTCGTAGTCTCTAGAATGCATGCAGCGAGAGCATAGCTCTGCGCATGCGCCAGCTCGCACTTCACGGAGCTATCTGCTCGTTCGGTTTTCGAATTATGTTTAAATTTCTACGTGTTCTTAACGGCTTTAGCACAATTTCAATTTTATATTACGCGTTCTATTTTGCGTTCGATTATTTTTTGTTTAAATCGCCTGAGGACGACGACAATAAGCTCGTCGAAAGTACTAGCGATAATAAAACGCATATAACGCCAAACTCAGTGTTTTTGTTTTTGTTTATTAATTAATTTTGGCATGTTAGTCAACATATTGTTTACATTTACATAGTTATATAATAGCCTGATAATTTGGCAGATCATTTGGTTTAATTATAAAGAGTGTCCACTTAAACATCTATCCAGGGACAAAAGAAATGTTTTCAACATTACACAAGTGTATGCATGTGGTGCATGCTTGTTCCAGTGCTATTTTAGCACTGGAGTAAGCATGCACCATGCACATACACTTGTACATCTTAAATTGATTCCCTTCAGTTATTTTAACTGAAGGGAATCAATTTCAGATGATTTAGCATAATATAAAAGTAATCTCTGATTGTAAAGGATAAAGATAACAGAAATTGATACAAAAAAAAGCTCTTTTTTGTTAACTCAATGTTCAAAATGACCACTTTTAGTGGAAATATAGAGACATAGATGTTGAATGTAGCATTATGGATGGGAATTGGTAACCATGGAACAGGATTGTGTTGTCCTGTTCAGAGGTTGCCAAACCATTCTGCAAGCTACTGATGCACATCTGTTGGGGAATGGAAGTAGTGTCTTGCTGGTACTCAAACCTACTGTAGTTGCACCAATGGCAAATCATCAAGCCATTTGTTTACTGTTGTATTTAGGATGTATAGATATCTGTCACTATTTGGAGTGGCATCAATGAGTATGGGACAAAGAAGTTGCTCACCCCAAATTCCACACCCCAGATATTTAGGGTAAAACATACTTGGTGTTGTGCATGTTGCTTGCAACATGGAGCATTCTATGCCAAATGGCACACAAATGCTATTGTGATTGTTATATACTCCATTCCAGGAAAACAATGCTTAATCATTCTATAAAATGTGCTAAAGAAAGTTGTGATTCATCATGCTGTAAATTTAACATCTTAGTCACTATCAAAACTCTGTGTGGCATGTAGATAGCAGCAGAATGGGTGCATGTCATGCTCAAAATAATATATGGTGTTTTTGTATTTGATGCAGTGTACAATCTAACCTAACCAATGTTGGAATGATCTCTTTTGCATCTGGATAGATATTTAGTGGACACCCTGTATATTGCATCTTGGAAAGGTGTTCAAGATTTATATCTCTGATCCTAGTAAATATACAAATTTGAAACTTTGGGTGTCAATAGATCAAAAAACTGAATATTTTTGTACTAGTTTGATGTTTTTACCTTTGACTTTAAAAATCAAAATGGCTGTAACTAAAATTTGAAATAGTATCCAATGTCTTGTGGCATGTTGTTTTGATGTAACTTGATGGTTTGTTTGATTTTGAATTTGATTGCAAAGTTGAATCCAGCATTAAAAATCCTTTAAAATGATGTACTACAAGATGTGGATTTCTACTTGAAATTTAAAGTTTGAATCATTTTGACATTTAAAGGTAAAAGGTCAAATATCAAAATAGCAGGAAAAGGTGCATGTTTTGGTTTATTAATATTCTCAAAGTTTTTAATTTTTACAGACCCTAAAAATATAAACTTAGACTATCCTTTCTGCGACATACTAAATATATTTTTAAATGTTTTAATAAACTTTACATGTAAAAAATTATTATTTATGCTATTACATTATCACTTCCACTAATAATACAATACATGCATTCAGTTAAAAATGGAAATAAATTATAAATGATAAATTTGAAAAATAACATTTAATTGAAAAATAAATTATTTAAAATGAAAGTGTAATTATGTAACAGTATTGTTTGTAATATATTAAAAATGCTTTTCAGATCAGATAAATTCATTTTTTGATAATGGTCTACTAAAATTTGAATAAAAACTTTTGAAATGAAAATGTTCTAATTGCATTAATTTAAAAACAATTTTTCCTCAAAAATGGTGAAATAGGTATTTTCAAGATGTAGTACAACAAGAAGAATTTTTAACTTTAAGTAGAAGTAAATTGATTGAATTTATAAGTAGTGATGACCTTGAAGTTGAAAAAGAAGAAGATGTATTTGAAGCAGTTCTCTTATGGCTTAATTATAATGTTGAAGTCAGGAAAGAAGAATTTGAGAAGGTAAAATTTTTATTCTTTTAATCTTTAACAAATCAGTTTGTATGTTTTTTTAATGAAATTGTGTCTTAATTACTTATTAGTTTCAGAAATATTATTTATTTTATTGTCTAAAGAGAGAATGAATGAAATTCATTTATAGAGAAAACATTTTGAAATAGCCATCAAATGAGATTCAGAGTTGTTGTTATTTTCAGTTCTTCCAATAAAGTGTTTCTTTCAGTTGATGTTGCATATTTTTTCTTATATGGAAGCATTAAGACATTTGAAAGAAATGCAAGAAAGATAATTAAAACAAATTAATAGAAACTTGTTTAATTTACTGTGTAGAGATCTAATTCATAATATTTTTCCTTTCACTGTTAATTTGAAAATCAATAAATAAAATTTTTAAATACAAATCTTTAAATAATAATTTTTTCTCCTATTTATGAATTCATTAAGTTCTGACTTTTATTTTTTTCATTATGTGTCTTAATATGGCATAAATTAATATTAATTAAAACCAGTAAGAAATATAAAGATCAATCACATAAGAATAAAATCTTATTAAAATATTTTGATTTATTGAATAATTTTAACTTCATTTAAGATTATTTGAAGATTGATTATTATTAATCCTGGATAAAATACAAATGCCAATCCATTTTACTAATAAATTTTATATTTATAGAAAAGTAATTTGTAATTAGAATTAAAAATGTAATTAAAATTAATAGTTTATTATTTTAGTAATTTTTAAAAGAATAATGTAAAATATTTCTTAGACATGATTGATTTGAAACTAATATAAATTTTTTGAATTTGAAAAAATTAGATTATGGAACATATAAGACTTCCTCTATTAAGTCCATATTATCTGAATGATCGTGTTAGTACAGTCCCGGCAATATATAATTCACCTGAGTGCAGAGAGTTATTGGAAGAAGCTAAAACATATCACCTGTTACCCGATCGCCGCCATGAATTAAGTAGCCCAAGAAGTAAACCAAGAAAATCTATGGGTAATTTAAAATTTAAAATATTTTTAATATTAAACTATAAAGGTGACAGATTTTTTCTCACAATGTTGTCAATTATCTTTCATTATTGCATTTTACAAAATATTGAATAAATCTACATGGATTAGAAAAATTATTAGAAAAATATCACATTAGTAGGGAAAAATACTGATTTTGTGATTTAGGTGGCATTGCAAACATTGTGGTTTAAAAGGCAACAAAGATGGTAACTTCCAATTATAATTACTTGATGATTGCTGAAATTTAAAAAATTTCAAAGGAGACATATAATGTGAAAACAATTGGGTGAAAAATGAAGCTCTTAAGAAGGATAGTTGTTTACTTATTTCGAGATTTGTTTTTATCTTATCTATGAGGACTATCTGGAAAGTAACTTCTGTTTTAACATGGTGCTGGTGTTGATGGAGATAACAGTGCCATATTTGGCAGCAGTAATAGAGTGAGTCAATACATATCCAACTGTGGCAGAGTACAGGTTGTGTTCTCTGTCATCTTGCAACAACTGCTGTTCAAATGTATGCTGCCATTCAGAATCCCACTAGCTGTGAGGTGCACTCAGTGATAAGATTTCTGTTAGCTAAAAACTGTAAAACTGTTGAAATCCATTGTCAGTTCTGTAAAGTGTATGGAGAGAACATAATGAATGAGTGTAAATTGAGCAATGGTGCAGTGTTTTCAAAAAAAAACTATTCACTTGCATACATGCACATTCAAATACAACTGCAACAATTCAATTGGGAACTATTTGATTACTCTCTGTACAGCCTGAACTTGGCACCTAGTGGCTACCATCTTTTAATGCACATGAAGCTATGGTTAGCATCATGGTGCTTTGATGTTGATGAGAAGTTGCAGTCAAACATCCACACATGGCTGAAATCACAAGTGATGGAGTTCTATGATATTGGAATACAAAAACTTGTAATGTGATATGATAAGTATTTAAATTTGGCAGGAGACTATGTTGGAAAATAGTGCAATGGTGTAGTTTTAGGTTGTATATGAGAGTGGATTGAAAAGTTTCCAGAATCCCCATTAGGGGATGTTTTGTTTGGAAATATTTTTCTCATGCTGCATTAGCAAATCTTTTGTATGTATTGACTCCAAATTTCACATCAATCTGACCAATAGTTAGGTTTTTACAAGCATTGAAGTGAGATACCCCATGTGCCTGTTCATACATGGAGAAAAATGAAATTTGAGCTGTTATCAAATTTTTCCATTTGTAGGGAAAAACCACAATGGAAATCAAATCCAAGTTGAACAATGTTCTTGGCGATTCATCACATTCATTTAACATGGTAAGTTTTAGTGTTTTGGAATTCATGGGTGTGCGTACACACACACACCCATGTGATGAACCATGTTCAGGACATCAAAAACTGCTACCACTCCAGAAATTGTGGATAAAATCCATAACACAGGTGATTGATGAAAGTGTGAAATTGAGGAAGCTGTGGACATCTCCTACAAATGAATAGTTTATATTTTGCATAACAAATTAGACTTAAAAAGATTGTCTGAAAAATGAATGCTGCATTTGCTCAGTCCAGAGCAAAAACACATTTGAGCTTTGAATTTTAGCTGAGAGTTTGGAATTGTTTAAGAATCATCCAATGGATTTCAGTTGACGACAATGAATGAGATCTGGATTTACTCTGACAGCAATGAATGAGATCTGGACAAACTGGAAACAAAAATTCAATCAAAACAATGGATTGGAGATGGTGAGCTGGTCAAGAAGGCAAAGAACATTCGTTCAGCAAGATGATGGCATCAGGTTTTTGGGATGCCAAAGGAATTTTGTTAATTGACTGTCTTGAAAAAGGAAAAACTTCACAGGCCAATACTATACAACACTTTTGGACGAGCTCAAAGCAGCAATGCAGAAAAATCATCCGAGAATGATAAAGAAAAAAGTGCTGTTTAACCATGATAATGTGCTCGCTTGTTCAAATGCAATTGTTCAGCAAAAACTGACAGCAATTAAGTACAGTAGAGCATCGATTATCTGACCCCCGATCAACCATCACATCGGTTAACTGACCGCATTCTAATTGGCAAATTCAAATGCCTGCTAGTGATGTGGCGCTACAATATTTGACTATGACTTGGCTACTTTAATATTATTTTTGTTAAATTTTTGCGTGTTTTAGCTGGCGACACTGGCTCAACCATGAAAGGGAGGCCAGTATTTAAACGAGGCTTAATTTTCTATTTATGAGTGGTTGTTTGTTTTGTGTGGATTTTTCTGAGGACTGTGTGTCGTGCTGAATCAGAATCTGTTTTCATCAGCAATATAAATTTTGGATCTGTGAATTTCACACTTGTAACAGATTGTGCTATAGTTGTTGTACTGTTCACAATGGCAACTAAACATAAACACATTATTCTCAATGTTTCCGATAAACTTAAAATAATAGATCAGTTGAAAAGTAGTGCTAGTAGATCAAGCTTAGCTTGGGAATATGGAGTTGGAAAAATTACAATAACAGTGATGCCATTAAAAAATTTGCGAGTGTACTTGACAGTGAAGAAGGAAACTTGCACAGAAAAACAATGAAAATGGCAGAAAACAAGGATTTGGACACTGCAGTTTACACTTGGTTCATGCAGGTACGTAGCCAAGGACAACCAATAAGTGGCCCTTTGATTTGTGAAAAAGCTCTTCAAATGAACAAGAAATTAGGGGGTAATGCTGATTTTCAAGCGAGTACCGGCTGGCTTATGTGTTTCAAATCTAGGCATGGAATTAGGGAATTGGACATCCAGGATGAAAAATTTTTGGCTGATACTGAATCAGCTGAACGTTTGAAAAAGTCTTTTAAAAACATGATTGATAAGGATGGTTACAAAAAAACCAATGTCTACAATGCAGATGAAACTGGTTTGTACTGGAAGAAAATGCCAACAAAAACCCTAGTTTCTAAGAATGAAATGTCAGCACCTGGTTTTAAGGCAAGAAAATCATGCATTACTGTTATGGTATGTGGAAATATTACTGGAACGCACAGGCTACCTTTGCTAATAGTAGGAAAGTCTAAAAATCCACGGTGCTTTAAGGGAATAAAAAAATTGCCAGTCATCTACAAAAATCAAAAGAATTCATGGATGGATGCAAGCATTTTTATAGAATGGTATGACAATGTATTTATCCCTGAAGTCAAAAAGCATCAGCTTAGAACTGGGAATACTGGAAAGGTTTTGTTGTTGATTGATAATGCCCCAAGTCATCCCTCAAACATTTTACTGGAAAGAGAAAACGGAAAGTTTAAAATTGTATTCTTGCCTCCCAACATTACTTCCATCCTCCAACCGATGGACCAAGGGGTCATTGAAAGCTTCAAATGAAATTACAGAAAGGCATTGCTGCGTATGTTAATGCTTGGAGAAGAATGTGAAAAAACAATTCAGCAAGTGTACACTGAAATTAACTTGCTATGTACTGTACATGGCAGCAGATGCTTGGGCTACTGTCAAGAACACTACACTAGTAACAGCTTGAATAAGCTCCTACCATCAGATGAGTCTATCATAGCACCTGAAGAACTACCAAACAACCAATTTGTATCACATCTGTGTGGGCTGATTAACTCTACACCTGCTGAAACCGCGTTAACGCGGGATCACGTGACCACCTATAAAAAATGAGATGCTGATACCGCGTTTCCGCGGTTTTAATAAAAAAATTGAACAATTCGCGTTATATTCGAGTTTTCTTGCGATTTTAGCTATGATTCGCTCTTTTGTAGGTCGATTGACTTTGTTTAAGCCAATAAGCGTTTTGTCACCACCCCTGGGCCATAAATATTTCGGGAAAAACACTCCCCTACTATTTACAGTAAATCTTCGAAGTTAACTAGACAGTTGTTGAAAACAATCAAAGGGAAACTCCTTCTAAAGTTTTATTGGGTATCTTCTGTCTTTGTTGACATTACTGTAACTAATCAGAGACTTGTGAAAGGAAAAATTGCCGCGAAAAGTCCCGCCTCCAACCTTCGAAGTAAAATGTAAACAATCACAATAAATTCGCTTTTTAAATCGTTTTTTAGCTCTAATTAACTAATTTAACTTTTTAAGACATTAAATTAGCTAATTCGACAATATTTAATCGTATTAATATGTTTTTAAAACTATCTAGCAAGAGATATTCCCGGGAAGCTCCACCTCTCTATAGTAAGTCTATGGAAGACGTTCTTCCTGTTAATTGGCTTTAAAATTTTTGTTTCTACGCTTATTACGCTCTAATTGGTCATTTATATTATAACTGATTTAACTTTAACGAATGAGAGCTTTTTTCAGAACATGTAGTCTGGATTTTCCCGCGAAGAATCAATCCACGTGATTAAAGTTATTATGTAAACAAACGTTAAAAAATAGCTATATTCATTATTTTAAAGCGTAATTTTTCTAGTTTTCATGTTATTTGACTCTATTTAGACAAGAAGATATTTTATCAAAATCTTCCAGCTGAAAAATTTTCCGGGAAACTCATTACTTCCGGATATTGCGTAATCGCAGGAAAAAATTAACTAATCATTTATTATAGGTTATTATTATATAAAACGTTGAAAAAATATGTAAAAAGTGTCAAATATTCACTCTTATAAAAGTATGTTGATAATCTTTGACCTACAAATACCCGAGCCACTCCCCACTCCCCTCTCCCCGCAGGGTAATTAGAGACGTAGTGTAAATAATGGCAATAACTTCTCCCCCGCTTTAGCTAGAGAGCTGCGGTTTGTTTTGTTTAAAAGAAGACAGATGTGTCTAACGAACAGATGTACAAAGTTCAGCGAATCTCTGTAAATTAATTTTTTTTTCTATTGTTCGTGAACGTCGAAATTTTAATATTATTTTAAATTTGTATTAAACTAAAAATTAAACAATCGTAAACTG
>NW_019384612.1:749378-775945 GCF_000671375.1 Centruroides sculpturatus | reverse complement strand
GTTCGCGCCGCGATCGGACAGGCTGGCTGCTTGGAGTTTTCCGGGTTTTCTCCTTGCCAATAACGACTAAATAGGAGGCCAGTTCCCCATAAAAGTCCTCCCGGAAGGCATTAGTTTCCCTCGCGTAACATCGCGTCCCAGAGAAGGCAACGGGAAACCACTCTGGGTTACTAACTTTCCCTAGTATACACCTTGGCGCGTTACTAACTACTTACTAACCTACGCCAGGTGTCGCCGACGTCAGGAATCTGATATGGCACCACGAAGAAGAAGAAGATGTAGCTACCTTTCTGATATTGTTCAGGATTTATCAAAACATAATTTGTCGAAACTCATAGTTTTTTATATTGCAGCAAACAACAGAAATTGTAAAAAACTGATTTTAAGCACTATAAAAGTATGGAATCGACTAGTAAATGAAGGCAGAAAGAATTATATACTACAAAATAGTTTAATTTAGTAATTTATTTGCACACTTCCTTTACTAATAACATCGAAAATGCAATTTGGCATGCTATCAACAAGGTTTTTTATGATCAATGCCTCAAGGGAGTTCCAAGTAGTGACAATTGCTTGTTTTAAGTGTTCAGCGTCAATATACTGATGATTTTGGTCATAAATTCAGTCAACCAAGATTCCATGAACATTTTCTATAGGGTTGCAATCAGGAGAATGAACTGGCCAATTTGTTTATTTTCAAACCACTGTTTCATATCTCATGATACATGGATAGATGCCATTGTTCTGTTGAAAAATAAGAGGAATTCTTCTGAATCTATGTTTGTACGGCAGCAATTTATTCTCCAGAACTTGTTGATAGTTGGCACTGTTCATATGACAGGTAATGAATGACAAATCCAATTTTCTCAATTTTCCCAGAAAAAGCACCCCAAATCATAACACTCCTACCACTGAAATTCCTTTGTGAAAAGTACTTGGGCTTTTTTTGTAAATCACACCAATAGAACGCTAAACCATCTGGCGATGGTTTAGCGTTCTACTGGTCCATCCAAGTTAAATTTTTTTTTTGTCCTGAAAGATTATCTGTTTGACAAAAAGGTTGTTATTTCTTTGCTAGCACAATAGATCTAAATGAAAGAAAAAGTTACCTTATTCCATTGAGTGGCCATGTTTTTCCTAGCAAAATTGAGTCAGGCAGCTTTGTGCTCAGGCTTAAGAGCATGGGCACTCCTCATTCGAGACCTGTGTAAAATTCTTCTAATGATTTTGTGATGTACTTGAATACCCAAATTGTTCCAAATTATAGGCGTGGACACTGTGGAATTAGAAACTGCATCTGCAGTCTTGCAGAGCATTGAAGAACATCCACTTCTACACTTTGGTCCATAATTTGCAGGATTTGACAAATGATGCTGAATGATCTTTTTTGAACACTTGATGCTGTTTGCTACTGCCTGATGACTTAAACCAGTGCTTATCAAAGCTAAAATTTGTCCTTTCTTAAAGTCTGTTAAATGGATATCACGAGGCATGATGAAATAAATAGTTTCACACTTCAGACTTGCGAGAAAGATGGTAGTTCTGTACTTATGTGGCAGTATGTAAATTGGCTTCCTTGCTATTCCACAGTCAGCCACAAATTAGTTTCCTAAAATTGTGTTTTTATAAGTTAGGTGCTGAATTACATGTAAAAAAATCTATTTATCTGTTAGTCTATGTTCTGACCTTAAAAGACCAACGTTTTTAATGGTTCTATATTTTTGTGGAGCACTGTACTGAATTTTATTCTTGGTTATATTGTATTAATTGATGTTTATATAAACATCAATACCATGAATGTCTATTTAGCATTTTTGTTTCTTTAACAATGACATTTAAAGACAAATACTGTTGATATAAAAACAAAATATCAGTAGCGATTTTATTATACAGTACTATATTTCATAATAAATTGTTTATTAAAAATTTGTGTAATTTATATTTTTCAATAGAAATTATAAATACAGTAATTGAAAATTTAAAAAATAAATATTGAACATAGAACATCAAAACTTATAAAATTGCAGAGTAAAAATTCTCTAAAAAGCAAAATAAAGTTACTACTGTATAAAAATTTTAGAACTTTCAATTAAAAAATAAAGAAATCTTTTCCTTACACATTGCACACTTGTATATGAGGAGACAGTACTTAAAGCCAATAAATAAACAATTTTTAATATCAAAAGGAAACATAAGTTATAATTGATCTATCCACCTGTTTTGCTTATTTATGTTTTGATGAATTTATTGTTTCACCTGTAGTAGTAGTTTCATGGACAATGGTAGGGATAAATACTGTATTTTGTTACAAAAAGAAATTCAATGGCAATTGAGAATTTAAAATTTATTGACTCAAGTGCTTTTAAAATTTGGGGACTAAAAATACGCAATATACCCAAATCCACAATATAATGAGGGGCCGCTGTATTTGGATATGCAGTTAATATATACCGGAGGATATAGAAAATAGATTAATACAATTTTTAATACAATATCTAGCTTTTCATTACTGATTGATTAAAATAATTCAAAATGAATTGAAGTTAGAGTTAAAATGATGGTGTTGTTATTAAAAATGTAGATTATCAGTTTGCAGACTGCAAGCTGATAATGTGCTCAAAGGCTTTGACCAGCTGAACACAACACGAAACACCATCTGATTTTAATTATCTTTTTAAGCTTGGCATTCCTACAAATAATAGTAGAAATAACAAATAAATTTATTAATTTCATTGGTGAAATAATTATTAATTATAAAAATGATATGAATGATTTTATTAGAATTGCCACATTTTTATTTTCACCAAACAAATAAATACATTACTGTACTGTAAAAGGTACTTCCAAACTGGATGAGATTACACTAAAAGCACAAACTGACATCTGTAATCCAGTTAAAAGAAACCAATTTATAAGAACAAAAGTTTTCAACTGTCTTTAACAGCCATTGTCAGGGATGTTACTTTATAGAATGTTACTTAGAACAAAATTTAAGTAAAATGGAGTTAAAATTAAGTAAAATTTATACTGGTGGTCACTTATAATAAGGTGATTTCTTTTACCTGGATTACAGGTGCTATTTTGTAATTTAAGATAATTATTGTAATATTCACTGTAACAATTAGTCTTACAATACTGATCAGATGCAAAACATTCTCTGCATACTATGTTTTTCTTAGACTTCCATTTTCTCTTATAATGGCAATTATTCACTGTTTTCTTAAATTTTCTTCTTTAGGAAACATTGCCCCCTTATTTTTGCACATAGGTATACGACACCAATTTTCTGATATCTTACTCTACTGTAAAAATATTTTGAGTAAAATTAAGTTAATTATTAATTATTAAAAAAAAAAGAATAAGTACTTCCAAAATTACTATAAACAACATGTGCCATGTTTTCAATGTTTTGCAGTGCTCACAACACCACCTAAGAGCTTCATTTGTAGTATTTTCCCCATTACAAAATTAATTGATTAAAAACTAGTTCAGGAATTACAAGATGATAATTGATCAATTTTACTATTTTTTTTTAATTATTTGTTTGATATTTTAATATTTATTGTAAATTTTCATATAGGAAAATATGTATATTGGGGAAGGTAATTCTAATATCTTAGAATTTAATAATTATTTTTAATGCATTTTGTAATACTAAATATTTATTCACAGAATTTAAAAATTTTAAAAATTTATATTTTTATCTTGAAAATATAGGAACAATTGATGTAATAGTTGCAGTTGGTGGAGAAGATGACAAAGTTGTATTAAGAAGTGTAGAATGTTTTGATCCTGTGAAATGTAAATGGTCAAGTTTGGCTTGTCTACCATTTGCTGTCAGTAAACATGGATTAGTTGTTACAGGTAATAACATATATAATCCATTAAATTTTGGTGAAGTCGAAATTTAGACAGTTGGTCTTGAAAAATGTTCTATCAATATAAAAATAATAGGATTCCTTAATTTATTAGTAGTTAACTTCTTTAATATATTAATATAAAAATTCAAAACTAAGATTATTTATTTCAATAATGTATTGAAATTTAAAATGTAAAATAAACAGTTTATTATAAAATTTATAAATTTACATATGTATATTAATAGAAATTTGCATGTTTTGACAAATGATGCTGAATGATCTTTTTTGAACACTTNTTAATATAAAAATTCAAAACTAAGATTATTTATTTCAATAATGTATTGAAATTTAAAATGTAAAATAAACAGTTTATTATAAAATTTATAAATTTACATATGTATATTAATAGAAATTTCTTTGTATTTTAGGTCAAAATATGTTATACATGGCAGGTGGAGAATTTCCCGATGGTTCGGCCAGCAAGTCCATGTGGCGATATGATCCAGTTTTTGATTCGTGGCAAGAAATGGCATTTATGAATGTTGCTCGCTCAGAACTTGGTATTACTTTAAGTGATATGAATGAGTATGAAATGATATGAATATATATAACAATTATGATATGAGTAGTTTATGTTCAAGTTATAAACAGAAATTTTTAAGAATTTATTTGGTTTGAAAAATTTTAAAAAAACTGTGTACATAATTTTTAATATATCAAAATTATTATTACAGTTTTGTTATATTTCATCATTAATACAAAGCTCACTCTTTTCAGCTTCCCTGATGTGACATGAGTCAAAGTGGCAGCATACAAGCCACAGATTTATCAGGGATTGCATTTTTTGACTTTAATGTTATCCACGACATCAATATCATTGTTGTCATTGACAATGCAGTATACACCACACCAAGAATGTTCATTACAGCTTGAAAAATTGCACTTTCTTTTCTAGTTGGCACTTTGTACACTGACAATATGAAAAATTAGTTAAGATAGTTGATGCATGCATCGGAAACTGGAAGTTAATAGATGGAAGATTTTTGAATAAAAATCTATAGTTTACAAAATATTTTTTATATTTTATTGCTTTAATAACAAAAATAACAAAACAACTGAATTACAATATTAAATGCTATAATTAGTTTATAATTTTAAAATTAAAAACCATTTCCATTGAAATCCATGCAAATGAATTATTTTTAAATATGTAAAGTTTTGTTTGTATTCATCTCCTGGATTCAATTGGGGGCTAGATTAGCATGTTGTATCCACTAGTTTTAATCATTGTCCTATCAACTCTAACTGATGTCAAAAAATGAGCATTGATTCTTTCTTTAAGTCATTGTAGAAATATGTATGGAAAATGCACATTTCTACAGTGATTACAATGACTTCTTTCTTCAAATCACTATCTCATTGAAATGTTTGGCGTAATACATAAAGTTCATTTATTTATTTTAAAAAATCCAAACAAGAAAAAAAAACCCAGTGAAATAATAGGAAGAAAATTGGACTTTTGCCAAATTTGATGATATGACCAGTGATTTTTGTGAAAGTTGCTTAATACAAACCTCGTTAATACATAGTGCCAACTTTAAGCTACTTCAACTTTATATTAATGGGGTTTGACTGTATATTTTTATTGTAAAATGAAATAATGATTATTTGAAGTTTGTAACAATATGTAATTTTTAACACAATTAATTAAAAATTCAATTGATATTTAAAAATTAAAACGTATTGATTTAATAATTAATAAATAGTTTATTAGTGTAAACTGCTTCATAATTCTTATTTTTTTTAATTTTGTTTTCATTAATTTTTGTTGAACATATTTTAATTTGACAAAAAATAGCTCTCATATAAATTCTTTTGTTTATAGGGCTAGCAACGCTAGATGGATATATTTATGCTGTCGGTGGTTGGGAAGGAGTATCTAGATTATCTAGCGTTGAACGTTATGATCCTGTAACTAATAAATGGCAATTTGTAGCATCTATGAAAATCTCACTAACAAGTCCTGCTGTAGTTGCCCATCAAGGATTACTCTATGTCACAGGTATTATATCTTTTAAAATAAACATACACTATAATTTAATAAGATTAGAACCTCAAAATTATAACTCTTATTTAGTATATTATTTCTGGTATTTGAGATTTTATTTATTTTATTAATTTTTAATTATTTATATTGAATATTTTGTTATTTTGTTACTAATCATCAAAATTACATATATACAGGATGTCTAACATAGTGTTATGAGCTAATAACTCGAGAACAACTTGACTAATGCAAATTGTCCTTTTTCATATTTTATGGTTTCATAGAAGTTTTGTAACAGTGATAAAATTATATTACTCCTTGTTTTCTTATGGGTGCAGGACAACTTTGAAATTTAAAATGGTAACTTAGAGAAGATTCAAACTGTTAACCAGATGTAACTGATGAAAATGCAATAATATTTAAGAATATTCAAATTGTTAAACATTTATTCTTTTTCTAAACATTTACTTTTTCTTTTACAAAATTTTGTTTAATTCTGCACAATGTTTTAGTCGTGGTCATTGTAGCACAGGCTTCAGATTCTCTCTCTTTTCTTTGACATATCCCCATAGAAAGTAGTCAAGGGATGTGAGATCAGGTGAAAAAGGAGACCGTTGAGTCAATGAATTAGTATAATAGTGCACATGTATCTTTGGCAAAATATGATTGAGCACCATCTTGCTGAAACCCTGTTTCTCTTTTCAGATTAGTGGTACATTTTTTATAGTTGGTTGCATGATCATAAAAGTAAAGGACTGAACAATTTGAATCAACTCTAAGCTTCAACTGTCCTTAATTTTTAATAGATATGTGTAATATGTATAAAAAAATTTTTGATGAAAGTGTTTTTGTCTTTTCGTTGAATCAAAAGTATACACTTTTCTCTAGGATTCCATTTGAAATTTCAATGTTACTCCCCGTCTGCCAGTAGTGAACGAGGGTGAGGAGCAATAAGATTTTATCGTTGTTATAAAACTTCTTTGAAACCATAATAAAAAATGAAAAAAGATGATTTGCATTGGTTAAGTTGTTTTGAATTATTAGCTTGTAACACTTTGTTGTATATTCTGTATATATGCATATATTAAATCCCAACTAACTTTATTAGGACTTTCCTCTAATATTAGAAAACTTCTAAAACAATTTTCAAAATTAAAATTCTAGTACAAACAATTACTTGTACTAGAATATTGATTTTAAAAATTGTCTTAGAACTTTTATAATCTAAAAATTTGGAACTTAAAAGGCAAAAAATTGTTGAAAATATTTGTTCTGTATATTAAAATATGCTTCTCTAAGATAAATGATCAAAATTTAGTATAGATATACTTACTAGAATTTAGTATAGATTTAGGTTTAAGTAAATTTCATTTAAAAGTTTCTCATTAAAACTGTTACCTTTTTAAACAAATTTTAAGAACTAATTTCATTCATAATAAATTGATACAACAAATTGTAAAAGATTTTTTTTATTAATTAATTTAAATACAGTTGGTGATTGGTTAACAAACATAATCCGTTCCAAGATTTTGTTCACTATCCGAATTGTTCATTAACCAATTATCGATTTATCATAGGTTTTAATGGGAATTTAATTAATTTGTTCTGGAGACCGCCCAAAAATAAAAAATATATACTTTCTTTACATGTTTATATGTAATAATAAAAATACATACATACACGGTCTTGCATTTTTATTAGTCATGTTTTTTCCGTTTGAAAGGGTTAAAGAATTTGTCTAATGTTGATTGCTTTTCTCTCTTATTCAGGATTTTTCGCAAGTAATTAATAGTATTGCAATTGTAGAAATCCCCAAGCCTCAACCTGGTTTAGAAGCCATTCTAAGACCATTGTTCTGACATCCTCCCACTTCTTCAAAGGATCTTTAATGACAGATACAGTGGAACCCCGGTTAACAAACATCCTGGTTAATGACCAAATCGGTTAACAAACTTTTATTTTGCAAAAATTTTGTCTTGTATAACGAATGTAATGGTATTTTGTATCAAATTTTAGTTGGTGTTAGGCATGCGTGAGTTAAGCAGTGCTTTTCTGAGTGTTTGTTCTATACTTCTTTTTCAGTTTTGTGATTTATATATTTAATCAATATTTCTTCCAAGAAAGAAAAAAGTCATAGTGGCAATAGAAAATGACAACGCAATATGAACGACAATGTGCTATCGCATTTGAGAAAAATTTTGATTAAAAGAGTAAGACAATCAACTTTAGATCAATTTCTTGTTCCTTACGGAAAGAGTTTGTTTGTTTGTTAAGTTATAGCAACACAACACTTGGACGATCTGCCTAGGGGGAATGCCTTCTGGGAGGTGTTTTTAAGGGAAACTGGCCTCTATGTAGGCATTACAGACGTGGAGAAAACCCCGAAAACTCTACGTGGACAGCTTGTCTGAGCGAGGTGCGAACCCATGAACGAACTCCCCGTGTTCAGGGTATGAAGACTGCTTAGCCACTGGTGGGCTTTCTTACCGAAAGAGGCTTCGACTCAAAGAATCTTCTGATGAAGTGCTACCCATTATTTTTTTGGAGGGGATTCCCCTTTTAAGCATTAAGGTTTGTATATCTCCACTTTTCTGCCACCAACTACAACAAATGAAGGTATGTACAGTGCTATTTTATTAAACAAAGTTTACATGTTTTTTGCTGTAACGATAGATACTTTGTATAAAATGTTTTCCTACATTTTTATCAAAGAAAATCTACTGTATATTACAATAAAATCACAAAAATTTTGGAGACTAGAACAGATTAATTTCATTTGCATTAATTTCTATGGGAAAAATTGCTTTGGTTAATGAACAATTCAGTTAGCAAATGGAGTCGCGGAACGGATTAAGTTTGTTAACCAGGGTTCCACTGTATCAACATTAATTACCTTTTTCAGAAAATAACATATTTTGCTGAGTTTTTTGGTGTTGTTCATTCAAGAGTTCTTGTCATTCTTCTGTCGTCAGATCTGTTTCAGGTTCCATTATGAACTCTTCGTTGCTCTTTATTACTCAGATGTGATATTTGTTACTCCTTTAGCGGCTTGAGTCTTCTCGATTATACGGTATTTTTCTTAAATAAGATTGAACTGCTGCCTACAGTAGACCTGTTCACGCCATACTGCCCAGCAACATTAGGCATCTTCTGCCCACTTTCTACCTTTGCTACTATACTCTCAACCTTTCAAAAAGAAAAACAGATGCAAAACTTAATGAGTGCCTACCAAACAGTCTCACGAATACATAAAAGAATTGTTTCTGTCAGAAAAATAAAAGGCTGGAATTACAAGGGAGAGTTTCAAAGTTCGGAGGAATACTATCCAATCGGTATGTACCGGCTTGAGCGTTGATGTCGACGTCTCCCACACTTTGAAAAGTTTCAAATTGTTACCCAGAGACAAGGGAAGACCAATTGGTATTCATTATTTTACATAGCTTTATCTTGTGTTTGTTCTGTGAGGTGTTCGTTGTCTGAACATAAAAATCTTTCGTGAAAGTGTTCGTTATCTGATCTGTTCGTTAACCGATCACTCACTGTACTATTATTATTATATAACTGTAAAACCAATATTCTTTGTTCCAATAAACATCTCCATACTGTAATGAATTGAAAATACTACTATTTTGCTTTGAATTTTTATTTCAATTTATCTGTGTAAATAAATATTTTCTTCTTAGCATATATAACTATAATTAATCACTGACATAATCTAATTGCCTGTTATTTGAGAGTAATAATTTATAATTTGATGATTTATATTTCATACATGACAAATATATTACTACTTTTTAAAACATTTAGGTGGTGCAGTGTTAGAAGATGGTGATGGCATTGATTTAGTACAGTGCTATAATCCTAGAACTAATTCATGGAACGAAGTTGCTCCTATGTTAATAGCACGTTCAGGATCTGCTATTTGTGTGATAAAGAATTTGATATATGTATTAGGTAATAAAATATTGAATATTTTAAGAATTGTGTAATATTGGCAGTTAGATATATTGAAATAATGTAAGCTGATTTTCTATTAGCCAAACAACTATAAGTTGGATTATATTTGGGTTAATGAGTGTCCAGAAAAAATTCATGCAAGTTTATTTAATGTAAACCAAACAATTGCTGTAATTAATTGGGCTAATTAAATGCTATTATTAATGATTAATTACTAAATAGTTTGGTAATAGACTTTTGGGCTAATCAGTAATTTTGGTAGTAATTAACCCAATTAATTACGGTGATCATTTGGTTTATTATTAATAGATCAGGCTTAATGTTGTTTATAGTTGTTTAATGTAATTTTTATCTTGGGAAAAAACTATGAACTAAATGGTCATTTGTAAGGTGATGAAAAGTTGTACATTATTTTTATTATTGTAATTTTACAAGTCCCAATTATTTAATGCAATCAATTCAACTTTAGGTGTTTAGTTCTAGTTTCTGTCCAAGATTTTGGTTCATATTTTTCAAATGATATTTTACACAATTGATCAGCCAATCCATGTTTTCTTGCCTTTATCCCTTTTTATAAATAGCTGCCTTGAGTATTGTACAAAAATTCTTGATTGATCTAATTTCTGAAACTTTTTTTAGAGTTCTTCTTTTTTGATGAAGGCAATGTTTATTTGTTGCAGGTAATTCAGTATGGTTTAGTGTAGTGGAATCTTACTCAATCAGGGTAGAAGACATATTCTGATTGAGATTAGTTCTTTCAAATGTAAGGAATTGGGAAATGTCATATACATTTATGGCAATCATTTGGTTTAGTATCGTACACATTCTTTGTTTTCAAAGCCTCATGAAACCAACTACGTGAAATTTTTAGTTTTAGGGGTACAGATTGAATTGAAACCTTGCCACTATCTTCAAAGGTGCTCTTCAGTTCTTCCAACTTGTCTTTTATTAGAATTTTCACTTTTTTTTTTACCAGACCTCTCTTCTCTGTGGTGCTAACCCACTTCTGAAATGTTGGAGAATACAGTATATAGTCTGTTTTGAAATTCCTTCATTTTCAAAACAATTTACAATAAACATTGTAAATTGTTTTGAAAATGAAGCCTTCGGTCCACAGTAGAGCCTCGAAAACTCGGCCTAATGTGGACCAAAGGGTGGCTGAGTTTGTGAAAATGCCGGGTTATCAGGAATGGGGTTAAAAAAAATAAGTATGAGTGTTTTCTCAGAAAATACTGTACTGAACTTGTATGTATTGTTTGCTTGAAAATACAACAGAGAATAAACTGCCCAAATACCCTTAAACAAAGGAAAAGTACGTACTTTATGAAGGCATAGAGCCTTTACTACATGAAAATGAAAATTAATGAATACACTGTGTACAGTAATTTACCTGATAAGACCTCAGAAAAAANTCAGCTGAACGTTTGAAAAAGTCTTTTAAAAACATGATTGATAAGGATGGTTACAAAAAAACCAATGTCTACAATGCAGATGAAACTGGTTTGTACTGGAAGAAAATGCCAACAAAAACCCTAGTTTCTAAGAATGAAATGTCAGCACCTGGTTTTAATTAATTAATTAAGACAAGCAAATTACACATTACTGTTATGGTATGCAGAAATGTTACTGGAACGCACAGGCTACCTTTGCTAATCGTAGGAAAGTCTAAAAATCTACTGTGCTTTAAGGGAATAAAAAAATTGCCGGTCATCTACAAAAATCAAAAGAATTCATGGATGGATACAAGCATTTTTATAGAATGGTATGACACTGTATTTATCCCTGAAGTCAGAAAGCATCATTTTAAAACTGGGAATACTGGAAATGTTTTGTTGTTGTTCGATAACGCTCCAAGTCATCCCTCAAACATTTCACTGAAAAGAGAAAACAGAAAGTTTAAAGTTGTTTACTTGCCTCCCAACGTTATTTCAGTCCTCCAACTGATGGACCAAGGGGTCACTGGAAGCTTCAAACAATATTACAGAAAGGCATTGCTGCATATGGTAATGCTCAGGGAAGAATGTGAAAAAACAATTCAGCAATTGTACACTGAAATTAACTTGAAGGATGCTATGTACATGGCAGCAAATGCTTGGGCTGCTGTCAAGGACACTACACTAGTAACAGCTTGGAATAAGCTCCTACCATCAGATGAGTCTATGAGTCTATCACTACACCTGAAGAATCACCAAACAGCCAATTTATATCACATCTGTGTGGGCCAATTAAAGAATGTTATGGATTTGAAGAATGCGAATACAAAAACATTCAAGACTGGCTCGAATGTAATGCCGATGACCCTGGCTATCAAATATTGTCGGACGATGAAATCATTGCCAGTGTCATCAACAACCAATACCCTTGCAATGACGAAGAAGAACCTAGCGATGACAACCGTGCTGAAAAAGCATCCAGTGAGAAAGCTTTTCACAGCCTTGAGACAGCTATGAAGTGGTTAGAACAGCAAGAAGAATGTTACGCTATCCAATTGCTGTTTTAAAACGTGTGAGATTTAGTGGCAAAAAAAACGAGTGTCAACTGTGAAGCAAAAGAAAATTTTGGACTTCTTTTTCTAATGTATAGGCTTACTTTATGTAAAATATGTAACCCAAATACTGTATATATTTTTTGTTTTATATTTTTCAATGTACTGTACATTACAGTACTGTATTTATTTTATGCAAAATAAAGAAATAATTTTTAATGATGCAATAGTGACGATTGTTATTTAAAAAAAGTTTTGTTAGGCTTAGCATTGAGGAAAATTCAATGCAAAGTAGGTTAATAGCGATATACTAATATGCTAATTATATGGGATATACTAATATACTATACTAATAATGTATTTTTTTCATACTTTTCGGTTATCCATTTTTTCAGTTATTCGACCAACCCCAGTCTCCAATTGAGTTGGATAATCAATGCTCTACTGTACAAAATTCTTCCAAATCTACCATATTTATTGAGTTTGGCTCCCTCAGACTTCTACCTGTTCCTGAAACTCAAGACATTTCTAGCTGAAAAGAGATTTTGGTCCAATGAAGAGGTGATCGAGATTGTAAATAGCTATTTGGGAGTCCCAGAGGAAAATAATTTCTGGGAAGGAATTGAAAAGCTGCAGAAATGTTGGATCAGGCATTAAGATTTGAGGGGATTATGTTGAAAAATAAAGCATAACTTGGAAATCATTTATTTTGTTTTCATTGTCATTTTGGAAGCTTTTCAACCCACCCTTGTGTAATAAGATTCCTTTTATTGTACTAATGTTTTTTTAATAACCAAATGGAAATTACTTTCTGGATAGCCTATATAATATTATCATCTTCATAGACGAAGAAATTAAATCATATTGAAACAATTGTTTGTTTGGCATATAAGTTAGTATGTAATCTTTGTTCAGACAGTTTAAATAACTTAAAATAGGAAATATCTGATTTTAATTTTTTAATCATATTTAAATGCATTAATTTTTATTTAAGAATGTAAAGATATGATGATAGGAGGAAGAGAACTGTAGATCCTTTTTTATATAATGATTGAGAAGCTATAGAAGTATGGTATCCTCTTATTATAACACACTTGTCAAGAGACAAAGAAAAAGCATGATATATCCAGCAGCATGATATAATCGAGTAATAAAAATTCTGGGCTTTTACTAAACAGATTATACATGCTATGGAATCTCTATCCTCTATTCTTTCATCAGTAAGTGTTTCCAATATGAAATAAGCTTAGTTTTTCAATACAGTGCTTTACAAAAGTATAGAACCACTGCAAATTTACTATAGGAAGGTTAGGAATTACACTTATGATGTAGCTACGCCCACCAGTGGCCGAGCGGTCTTCGTACCCTAAACACTGGGAGTTCGGTCGTGTGTTCGCGCCGCGATCGGACAGGCTGGCTGCTTGAAGTTTTCCGGGTTTTCTCCTTGCCAATAACGACTGAATAGGAGGCCAGTTCCCCATAAAAGTCCTCCCGGAAGGCATTAGTTTCCCTCGCGTAACATCGCGTCCCAGAGAAGGCAACGGGAAACCACTCTGGGTTACTAACTTTCCCTAGTATACACCTTGGCGCGTTACTAACTACTTACTAACCTACGCCAGGTGTCGCCGACGTCAGGAATCTGATATGGCACCACGAAGAAGAAGAAGATGTAGCTACCTTTCTGATATTGTTCAGGATTTATCAAAACATAATTTGTCGAAACTCATAGTTTTTTATATTGCAGCAAACAACAGAAATTGTAAAAAAACTGATTTTAAGCACTATAAAAGTATAGAATCGACTAGTAAATGAAGGCAGAAAGAATTATATACTACAAAATAGTTTAATTTAGTAATTTATTTGCACACTTCCTTTACTAATAACATCGAAAATGCAATTTGGCATGCTATCAACAAGGTTTTTTATGATCAATGCCTCAAGGGAGTTCCAAGTAGTGACAATTGCTTGTTTTAAGTGTTCAGCGTCAATATACTGATGATTTTGGTCATAAATTCAGTCAACCAAGATTCCATGAACATTTTCTATAGGGTTGCAATCAGGAGAATGAACTGGCCAATTTGTTTATTTTCAAACCACTGTTTCATATCTCATGATACATGGATAGATGCCATTGTTCTGTTGAAAAATAAGAGGAATTCTTCTGAATCTATGTTTGTACGGCAGCAATTTATTCTCCAGAACTTGTTGATAGTTGGCACTGTTCATATGACAGGTAATGAATGACAAATCCAATTTTCTCAATTTTCCCAGAAAAAGCACCCCAAATCATAACACTCCTACCACTGAAATTCCTTTGTGAAAAGTACTTGGGCTTTTTTTGTAAATCACACCAATAGAACGCTAAACCATCTGGCGATGGTTTAGCGTTCTACTGGTCCATCCAAGTTAAATTTTTTTTTTGTCCTGAAAGATTATCTGTTTGACAAAAAGGTTGTTATTTCTTTGCTAGCACAATAGATCTAAATGAAAGAAAAAGTTACCTTATTCCATTGAGTGGCCATGTTTTTCCTAGCAAAATTGAGTCAGGCAGCTTTGTGCTCAGGCTTAAGAGCATGGGCACTCCTCATTCGAGACCTGTGTAAAATTCTTCTAATGATTTTGTGATGTACTTGAATACCCAAATTGTTCCAAATTATAGGCGTGGACACTGTGGAATTAGAAACTGCATCTGCAGTCTTGCAGAGCATTGAAGAACATCCACTTCTACACTTTGGTCCATAATTTGCAGGATTTGACAAATGATGCTGAATGATCTTTTTTGAACACTTGATGCTGTTTGCTACTGCCTGATGACTTAAACCAGTGCTTATCAAAGCTAAAATTTGTCCTTTCTTAAAGTCTGTTAAATGGATATCACGAGGCATGATGAAATAAATAGTTTCACACTTCAGACTTGCGAGAAAGATGGTAGTTCTGTACTTATGTGGCAGTATGTAAATTGGCTTCCTTGCTATTCCACAGTCAGCCACAAATTAGTTTCCTAAAATTGTGTTTTTATAAGTTAGGTGCTGAATTACATGTAAAAAAATCTATTTATCTGTTAGTCTATGTTCTGACCTTAAAAGACCAACGTTTTTAATGGTTCTATATTTTTGTGGAGCACTGTACTGAATTTTATTCTTGGTTATATTGTATTAATTGATGTTTATATAAACATCAATACCATGAATGTCTATTTAGCATTTTTGTTTCTTTAACAATGACATTTAAAGACAAATACTGTTGATATAAAAACAAAATATCAGTAGCGATTTTATTATACAGTACTATATTTCATAATAAATTGTTTATTAAAAATTTGTGTAATTTATATTTTTCAATAGAAATTATAAATACAGTAATTGAAAATTTAAAAAATAAATATTGAACATAGAACATCAAAACTTATAAAATTGCAGAGTAAAAATTCTCTAAAAAGCAAAATAAAGTTACTACTGTATAAAAATTTTAGAACTTTCAATTAAAAAATAAAGAAATCTTTTCCTTACACATTGCACACTTGTATATGAGGAGACAGTACTTAAAGCCAATAAATAAACAATTTTTAATATCAAAAGGAAACATAAGTTATAATTGATCTATCCACCTGTTTTGCTTATTTATGTTTTGATGAATTTATTGTTTCACCTGTAGTAGTAGTTTCATGGACAATGGTAGGGATAAATACTGTATTTTGTTACAAAAAGAAATTCAATGGCAATTGAGAATTTAAAATTTATTGACTCAAGTGCTTTTAAAATTTGGGGACTAAAAATACGCAATATACCCAAATCCACAATATAATGAGGGGCCGCTGTATTTGGATATGCAGTTAATATATACCGGAGGATATAGAAAATAGATTAATACAATTTTTAATACAATATCTAGCTTTTCATTACTGATTGATTAAAATAATTCAAAATGAATTGAAGTTAGAGTTAAAATGATGGTGTTGTTATTAAAAATGTAGATTATCAGTTTGCAGACTGCAAGCTGATAATGTGCTCAAAGGCTTTGACCAGCTGAACACAACACGAAACACCATCTGATTTTAATTATCTTTTTAAGCTTGGCATTCCTACAAATAATAGTAGAAATAACAAATAAATTTATTAATTTCATTGGTGAAATAATTATTAATTATAAAAATGATATGAATGATTTTATTAGAATTGCCACATTTTTATTTTCACCAAACAAATAAATACATTACTGTACTGTAAAAGGTACTTCCAAACTGGATGAGATTACACTAAAAGCACAAACTGACATCTGTAATCCAGTTAAAAGAAACCAATTTATAAGAACAAAAGTTTTCAACTGTCTTTAACAGCCATTGTCAGGGATGTTACTTTATAGAATGTTACTTAGAACAAAATTTAAGTAAAATGGAGTTAAAATTAAGTAAAATTTATACTGGTGGTCACTTATAATAAGGTGGTTTCTTTTACCTGGATTACAGGTGCTATTTTGTAATTTAAGATAATTATTGTAATATTCACTGTAACAATTAGTCTTACAATACTGATCAGATGCAAAACATTCTCTGCATACTATGTTTTTCTTAGACTTCCATTTTCTCTTATAATGGCAATTATTCACTGTTTTCTTAAATTTTCTTCTTTAGGAAACATTGCCCCCTTATTTTTGCACATAGGTATACGACACCAATTTTCTGATATCTTACTCTACTGTAAAAATATTTTGAGTNTTTTATTAATTTTTGTTTTATAAATTAGCCTGCTTTTTAAAATTTTTTTTTAAATTTTAGTAATTATAAATGAGTTAACATTGATTGAACTATTGGGCTACCTATTTTATTCTTAATAGCTTTATAAAGGAATCCTACTGTTTGCTTGATATTTTTTTCCTAATGTTTTATTTAACGTGTAAAAGTTTACTGTTAGACAGAAAATCTTCCTTCATTGCTATTTTGAAAGATGCAGAGAAAGATGTTATAATGTTTTACAGTATTTCATGCACATTATTTATAGCATGTGAGGCATAATTAAGAATTATTGGCTGTTAGCTAAAACCTGAGATACCTTGTGCAGATTTTTTCTGGACACTTTGTTATAATTAATCATAATTATAATCTATATGTAATTCAGTGTTTAGATATTTGGCTGTTAACATTTAATTGTTACAATTATCCATTTTTGGAGCATATCAGACATTAAATAGACATTGTATAGAATGCTTTATATGCTTAATGTTAAATACTTTAATGTAAAGGACCTATGGAATCAATGTAGAGNTTTAAAGAAATGTGCTGTAACAAGATGAACTCCCCAAAACATATAAATAAAGAGTAATGGTGCCGTGCATGGTAATGGAATAAAATCAGAACACAAAATTATACTTGGATTGTTTAAATAGAGTTATCCATAGCTGTGGTATTTCCAATGTCGGCGCATTACACGGCAAAGCAGCAGATATGTAAAGGTTCTCTCATATGAAAAGCATTGCAATGATCGTAGGCAAATATTCATATGAGAGAACCTTTACATATCTGTTGCTTTGCCGTGTAATGCGCCGACATTGGAAATACCACAGCTATGGATAACTCTATTTAAACAATCCAAGTATAATTTTGTGTTCTGATTTTATTCCATTACCATGCACGGCACCATTACTCTTTATTTATATGTTTTGGGGAGTTCATCTTGTTACAGCACGTTTCTTTAAAAATATTTATTTATTCAATTTTATTGTTTTGTTCTATATTCCAACCACATGCATTACGTAATTTGAAAAGTCCGTTAAAAGCTGTCAACTCGAAAATAAAAGTATTTGATTTCGCCTGAAGATAACGGTTGTAAACTGTTGAAAGTACTAGCGAGTATATCTGAAATTTAACAAATCGTTGTCAATAACGCCGTAACAGGGAAGTGTCCTATATTTAATTTATACTTAAACTTTAAACTTTATACAGTATATGAAAATAGACTTTATATTGTTCTTTATTTTGGATGTTTTGTTACTCACTGTTCAATGTATTTGTAAGCTAAAGAAATCCAGAATAATATACAAAAATATATCTCATTAAATATTTTTTGTTTTTTGTTTCCTGAAAGAAGCAATCTATCTAATTTTTGATAACTTTACATATATATTTTTAATGAAATACTTTTGTGATTTCAGGTGGTTGGCATGCATCAACAGAAAATACTAATAAAGTGGAATGTTTTAATCCAAAAAAAAATGAATGGCAGTTTTGCAATCCAATGAGAGAGAAAAGGTATCAACCGGGCGTTGCTGTTGTCAATGGAAAAATATATATATGTGGTGGAGAAGAAGGATGGGATAGGTAGAAAATAAATTTTATTAAAATTTCTAGAATAAAACAGGAAGTTTATAATAGTTTCTAATATTTATAAACTAAAAAATAAGCTGTGTATGACAGCTTATTTTTTACAAATCATAAGTAAATCACATACAAATTAAAGTTTTGCTGTTTTCACTACCTTCATGAATTTCATTGAGATATTAGAATCAAAAATCTTGTTAATCACTCATTAAGTTTTAAAATCTCATCATAAACCATTATTTTGATACAAAGAAACTGACTGAATTAAAATAGATTCATTTTATGTAGCAGGAATGTTTTCAAATCTTCTGGTTTGATATTAGTTGCATTCTAAAAATAACTTCTATAAAAATATGATCTATATTTAAAATTTTGAAATTTGTTTGATTTGTAAATGAGAAAGCAGTTTCAGTTGTCCTGATTCTAAATAATAATTAAGATGTAATTTTTGAATTTAAATGAAGTTTGTTTGATTTGGAAATTTTAGGATATAGCTGATGACTGAGAGATTCAAAAATATTTCTGCTAAACAATATTGGCTTCTCTGATAGTCTGTTTGTATTTTTATTTTGGATGAATATGAAATTGTTAGTTAAATAAATTATAATTGATTATAGAAATTTAATGAAGTAACAAAATTTTTGTAGTAGCTTGTGCATTTATTCATTGTTTGTTTTGTGTATCTTCATTGTTTTTTTTAATTCTCAATTGAGAAGAACCACACTGTTCTTTTAAAATAGAAAATAGAATCAACACATGACCAAATGCAATGACTTTATTAAGATTTTACAATAATGATATACATTTGTAGCTCTCCTCTTCAGTTAGTCAAGAGATTAATGACTGAGAGAAGTGCTACACACTTGAAATTTATATCATTATCGTAAAATTTTAATAAAGTCATTGCAAGGTCATGCATTGGTTCTGTCTTCTATCTTTAAAGAATAAATAAAGTCTTTATTATGATAAAGTCATAAGCTAATTCTTATTTCAAAGTAATTGCTAAACATTTTCAACATTATTAATTTTTTTGTATTTCATATTGATTTTGATTTTTTCAAAACTTTTCATTCCTTAAGTGTGATTAAATGAAAATAATCATTTATTCATTCTTGAATAAATGGATCAAATTACTTTTTACAATGCATATTGAGTTTTATGTTTTATAATAAAATTTTACCTACTTTTATTAAACTAAAATATTGGTAATCCTTGATTTAGCAAGCTTTTACTTAATGCATTTTTCTTTTAATCTAATTCATTATTAGAAATTTTTGTATTACATACCACTTTTTCAGTATAACCTATTTCCAAAGAACATCCTATTAAGCACTATAGAAGAGCTCTCTTAATGTGTTACTTTCAAGGAATATATGTACTATGTTACCTGAAAAACTTTATTATTTTAGATACCACGACACAATGGAATGCTACGAACCCGAGAAAGATCAGTGGACTATAATAGGAATGATGCAGACATCTCGTAGTTGGTTATGCTGTGCTCCACTTCAAGTAGGTGTTGCAATGCACTCAATTGTATTTATCAATAACTTGTATAATTATTATTATTATTTTTGTTTTTTGTATTTTCATCAAATAGCTTTCCCGTAGTTTATTTATACAAGAACATTCCTGACAACAGCATCGAGCCAGTCTGATTGCATCGTATTTTGGTTGTCAGCTGGCAGATTATATTTTTCAAATGCTAGTCACTATGGAACATCAGTTTGATCATAATGAAAGAATATTTGAATTATTTTCAACTCTTCGAGCTACATGGAATATTAGTATTTGGCAAAATTTGACTTTTAATGGTTGAAAATAATGTGTAATCATAGATTTCATTGTAATATATTTCACAGATCAAATATCATTTCTACTGTTTATATTTATTTCTATATATATATATTGATATATATCATATTAAGCTTTTAATGTTAATAAACTTACTTAAATTGTATTCTGTTAATGATTGTTTATGTTGCATTTTTAAAAAATGTTGGATTATTTGTATAAATTGTACATAAGGTATTTATTCTCAGATTGTTGTTGCTGAAATTTTATTATTGATTATACAGTATTTATAATAATTTATCACTGCCACAAATTTTTAACACTCCTGTGATGGTTAAAACAAATATTTTCTTCTCCATGTAATGATATTAAATTAGGACAATGTATTACTTTTCTTAATAAAATATAATTTATTGTATAAATATATAAATTGAGGATTTTGTACTGGAAAAAAATATTCATCATCACATGCATTTCACATTTTGAAAATTAATTTATTGTTATATTTACAAACTTTGTCTAGATTACATAGGAAAATATACTGTATTTCCATAGGCATAAGAACATACTCCTATAAATGGAGAAAAATGGGCATTTTATTCTACAAAGTACTGAAAAACTTATTGTTTTTATAGTATTGGAAGCATTTTTATTTTTAATAATGGTTACCATAAAGATATCACTGAATAGTTACTGTATTAGTATAATTACATTTAATTTACATTAATAATTAGTGCTGTTATAAGTAAAGCAGGTCATACATTTCATAAATGTGAAAATCAGTGATTTTTTTTTGTAAGATTTCTGTGCTTTTATTTGCACAGAAATAAATTATTATAAGATTTTTTTCTAATGGTTTAATTAAGCAAAAAATTTCAGTTCTGAAGATGTAATCAATACTATAGGCCATATTACTTATCAGTTTTCAATTGTTTCATAATTGTTTCAGTACAAAGTATAAATTATCTTACATAAAAACTTTTGAAGCTAATTAAGTATATTTGAATTTTCTACTTTGAAAGAAATTTTATTAAAACAGCATTGTAATAGTGGCAGTTAGATCCAGGAGGGAACAGTATGAGTATTTCTTCCTGTATGCATTATAGTTATGCTTAGAGAAGTTAAAAACTGGATAACTGAATTAAAATAAAACCCTTTAAATTAATCACATAGAAAAGCAAGCTTGAATTGTAAAAGCAATCAAATAATGCTGCTGGATTAATTATCAGGCTAGAACAGGGGTCTCAAATTCAAATGCAGCAAAGAGCCAGTTAAATAGATGTACATCAGACATGGGCCATATTCTATACTACTCTATTTGGTAAATCAAAGCATACTGTAATTAAAAAAGGCTCTAAAACAATGGTCCTTTTATTGCCAGGCCTTTACAACTTATGTAAACAGTTAGACCAGTATTTTTCAACCTTTTTTTTTTTTATCTCAAAATTTTATACTGTTTTTGATGGATCGATTGATATTTAAAACCACATTTTCATTATAATTTGTTAAAACACCATATGCACATGCAGTATTAACACACTTCCCAAATCAGCTAAAAGTGTTAATTTTTTACACTTTTATATCAAACTGCCTCCTTATTGGCCTTTATATGCCTGGTGGCTCTGTGTAAAGGCAGGCACCCGTCTGCGGGTCTTGGACAAATGCCCACCACAGTCTCTAGAATGTCCTGCAAGCATTTAACTATATCTTTACAATTTTTTGTTTCTAGTCCTGGTATCCAGTTCTGTCATCTTCCATCTGGTATCCAGTTCTATCAAGTCATGAACAAACATTGATGATCTAACCCTTATTTGGAACAATTATTGCTCAGTACAGGACTTCTTCAAAGCAGTTAACAGCAGTAAAGTGGACATTGCCTACTTTAAAAGTTTCAAAAGTTCATTGAAAGAAAAATTTTTGGATGTAATGGTTTTTGTAGCAAAAAAGCAATATTGTAGCAAAGTGTACATAAAGTCAGGTAACATCAGTTCATATATTCACTTGTACTCCGATGATTTAATAGCCCATAAACTGGCAGCACATAGGGCACTACTAAAAAGAGCTAAAGAACATTAAGAACATAAGAATTCTGGAGAAAAGTTTCATTTACATATTAAAAAAGCATCTAAACATCATTAATGCACAGGACACTATAAAACTGGACACCAGATAGGTGAGAATACCAGAAACAAGAAATTGGGAGGATGTAGTTAAGGATTACCTTGCACTTGGATTCTACTGTACTACTATAGATGAAGTGTTTTGCATTTTCATAGGAAATCAAACATATTTTTAGACCCATCTAAAAATTCTCTTATCTTGGAGGAGAGAACCTAATTCTTGCACCTGGTGAAAATGGGTAAGTTCGGCTATAATCTAATAATCTTAATCTTCGCTATTGTTACTTTTTGCCCGAGCAATGCCAGGCTCATCTGCTAGTTATCATATAATGCAAAGATTTATCACTATCATATAACATAAGGACTCAAGCATTTCTGATAATAGGTAAAGTTAATTTTTACATTACAGCCAACTTGACACAGATTCAATTTTCAATTTCCTAATTTTGACAAAACCAACATCAATTGTGAATCCTCATGGTAAATATTCCTTACACCAATGGACCAAAGCTTGTGACTTTGGTTCATTGGTGTAAGGAACATTTGCAATAAAGTGTGGACAATTTTTTCCTAGATGGGAAAAAATTGCCCAGACTTTATAGCAATTAGACAAATAGGTTCATGATAGGATCAAACAAAGTGGTGTTTGAAGATCCGAATAGTAGACCCTACATCTGTGGGACAACGCTAAGAATTAAAATAGGTTCATGATTTTTCTAATATGATCACAAACTTCTGCAAGATGTTTTTCATAAAGACTCCTAAGCAGTGATCTTTTGCTTTATAGGGTTGGAAGGAGCTGATGAATACAAGACTTACTTCTTATCTAGACCTAATTTCCTGGACAATTATGCAGTTAACTGTTGTTGAAGTTCAGAAATTTGCAAAAATTTAAATAATTTTGATCTTTTTAACCATAAAATGAAATAATTTTAGCAAATAACAAAACTTTCACCTTTATACTGGAGTAATTTTTATTTTAACATGCACACAAAAAATTTATTTGGTCCTATTTGTGAGCTGTCATCAGGTAGTTGTACTGTTTAGTTTAGAGTAACAAAATTCTCAAAATATTTTTAATAAGCAGCCAAAATTAACAAGAGTCTGACCATTCAATTTGGGTACAAACAAATTTTGGATTTGTTCACACCTTTGGTAATTTTGTCAAATATTAAACAAGATTTAAAAATTGGGCACTTGCCATTATTGTTTTTACTAGCATTTTTATTAAAATTCTTGTATGTAACTTTGTACAGATTTCACTTAAACAATATTCCAGTGACAAATAATAAACAAACTCAGAGTTATTGTGCAAATTCTCTAACCAATGCTTTAAAGTGATAACATGAGGCAGATTTATAAGTTTTTGCAAAAATTCATATGCTTTAGGTGAACAAGAATACAATTTGCATACATATTTTTTCATTTCTTCTGAATAAGTTCTTTTATTGCTTTCTGTACACATTTCTGCTTTTAAACTTGTGAAACAGTGTTGCATTTTGTCAGTGTGACAGTGGCGTTATAGAGGATTCCCTGCACTTTATCTTTGAATGCAACCTCTATGACACACAGAGAACTCAACTTATTCACAAAGCCCTCATTGAGGGATTCAACTGGCCCTGCACGCCCGATCTCATCATTCAACTGGCCCTCACTCACGATCATGCCACCTACAACGAACTTACCGAATGTATCCGGGAAACCGGCGCTTTAAATCCAGACTTCACCAACCGAAATCAGACAAGGGACTCTTCACAAGACAGGTGACCTCTACACCAGGGGCCTTGATATAACCGGCGGAACATGCACACGTCTGTAACTATCACCACTTTCAACTCCAGTATTTATAATTGTTCTATAACCACAAAGCTTTTCTTTCATATGTAACGCGCCATAACTATGTATACACTCTTTCGCATCCTGCACATGTATCCTCTATTTAAATTACTGTGTTGTTCGCGCTGACGATTTCTCTCATCTTTCCTCTCACACTTTCACCCCCCCTCATCCATTACCCCTCCTCCCTTCCTTTTTACCCCAGGCGATACCCCTGAGTAGTCCTGGTCTTCCGCCCCTTTCATTAAAAATAAAAATAAATAAATAAATAGACTATAGTCACAACAGACTAGTATTTTAAATTTAAAAAAAAGAAATTTTATTTTTTGAAATGATGATTATCCAAAATATTCAATTATTTTGATCTAATGGTTTAATTTTTCTTCTGAGTAAATTTTGAATTTTGTATGCCTAAACTGTGTGTAGATTCTTTCTGTTTCGCTTTGATTTAAAAGCGGAAAAGTTTTGCCATAAATGTTGCAAAACTTGACAACAGGTTTCGGAAAAGACCGTTGTTGTTATTCGATTCTCCTGTTTCTATGATTTCTCTTGATGCTTCCTCTTCTTCAATTTTTATTTTTTTGCTTTCTATTTGGCAGATTTCTTCGTTGTCAGCATGTCTCTTTCTAATAATAAACAACGCTTTTTGCCCGCGACTGTAAATTAGACAGAATTAGATAACCCAACAATTAGGGTATAACATTTTGCAGGGCTTATCACACCAAGGCCGACTGGAAGAAGGACCAGAACTTTATAAAAAAGGTTTGGTCTTTAATAATCACATATCAAATTTAGGTAAGTATGCATTTCGGGTACAAGGACCCCTCATCAGCTTACAAACACATGGCAACAACGTAACAAATACAATACTAATAACCTGTCGGTACAACGGGGTAATCTACATATGCGGTGCACTGCATTTACAAATTATCAAAGTAACTTATACACTAAAACTAAATTATCAAGTATAAATCAGCATCCAATGACAATGTGGTATCACATATTATCTCCACCCGTAAATGTCTTAGTTTCTCCTACATTTTCCAAATTCTGGTAGACGGTTACACTATTAATAATAAATATTGTTAAGTATATTAAAACCTAAACAAAAGGAGGGGAGAGGAATCCAACAATGAACTTACTCTTATTAAACCAATTGGTCTCCAAATTTTAACACAAAACAAAATACAACTAATCTATAAGCCTTTGTGAAGTCAACTGCACTGTCCATCTGCATTTTACAAGGTGATGTGCCTAAACTCCCCACATCTGTTCAGCATCTGTTTCAAGGTTAAGTGAAAACAATGTCAATCCACCCCTCATGTAGCTTCAGTCCCATGTTGTTATTAATTCTGATGTCTTCCTGTATCTTCAGAATTTCTAGGTGTTCCTGTAGTCTTCTTTTAAGTTGATTGTTTTCTGTCATAATACACTTGATGCTATCTTTTAAAATTTCACAACCTTCAGTGTTGCAATGTTGTGCCACTGATGATGATATTAAATTATTTTTGATGGCATATATATGTTCTTTAATTCTTGTCTTTAATTTTCTACCAGTTTCCCCTACATATCTTTTTTTATGTGAACAACTGCAATCTAATGAGTAAACTACATTATCTTTTTCTAAAACATTATGTTCAATGTTACCATGTTTACTGTTTAGCAAATTTGCTATGGTGCTTTTGTGGTTTGGTACTAAAATAATATCTAATCTTTTTAATTCATTTTTTAATTTTTCAAAAACACCAAAAACATATTCTATTTTTAGGTACACGGTCTTAACATCTATTGGTTGTCTATTTAACGATATATTTTTCCTTTTGCCTTTACTTGCTTCCAACCACTTAATCAATAATGTTCTAGGGTAATTATTTAGATTAAACATTCTTATTATATTTTGTATTTCCATTTCTTGATCAGTGTGCAAGGTCGTTCTTTCTTTAATTTTGTTGATATACATTTGAAAAGTGTTCTTTTTTATATATAAAGGTATATTAGATTTGAAGTCAATAACTTTATCGGTAGCACAGTCTTTAACATATTTTTTAAATAATAATTTGCCATTTAATCTAACAACAGTAAGATCTAAGTAATTCAGTCTATTATCTACTTCTTTTTCACATTGAAATTGGACATTTTTATTTATTAAATTAAT
>NW_019384612.1:741544-748313 GCF_000671375.1 Centruroides sculpturatus | reverse complement strand
TGTGGCGGGCTGTGAACGGCTCGCGTATTTGTAAAATCTAAGTGACTCGTACAACATGGAATTCATATAAAACGGAATTATCAACAGTGTTATAGGATGGGTCAACTGTATTGAGTAAATGTGCAGTGATGAAAAGCATTACACATGTCCCCTCATCTGTTTTTCAATCACACTTCCTTTAATTCACTTCTTAAGAAGAAATGCTTTTATTGGTCGTCTTTTTGGAGATTGGGATGCAGAGGATGAGGATGAGGATGGAGTCACCCTACCGTATACATCATTACAGTGTACACACATACGCACACTCCCCCACACAAGTTTGATTTTAGATTTAGTTGTGTATTTAAGGTTTTAGAGTGGAAAGGATGATGGAGTGGAGCCTTCCTCCCCACTTTTAAAACATTAATTAAGATGCATTGTCATTGGACTTTGGCATGATCTTGAGTTTCGGACTTTCGTCCGGATTAGAAGTGGATGAAATTTGAAGACAAAGCAAGTTACATAAAAAAAAACAAGCATTTAATAATACTTTTCTCGTCACTCTTTTGTCTTTTAGCGTGTAAAATATTTATGGAAATATGTAAATGTGTACCGAAAGAAGAATAAGGATTGTTTAATGCATTTTTTGGGGCTGCACACTTATGGAAGAGAAATGAAGAAAATGTGTTAATTCTACAATATTTTTGCTTGCTTTGTTAGTAGAAACCACAAAATATTGAATATTTATCCCAACAGAAAAATATATGTCTTAATTTCTCTTATGCGCCTTCCGGTAGTTGCACCGAAAATGTGCGCAAAAATAATTTATACCAAAAAAATCTTTTCTTTCTTCTAAACTGGATTAATTATTTAACCTTTGATGTCGTTTATTGTTCAAATCGTAATATAAATCACTTTATTAGCCGATTCGAGAAAATAATTAAATTATAAAAAGATACCATTCGATCATTTAATCGAATATGGAATTTCATTTACATAATTCTTTTATTTTGTACGGAGAAATTAATTTCGAATAAAGAAATTAAAATATTTTTAGTGCAGTTATAAGAGCAGTCTAAAAATATTTGATTAGCAAACTGGAAAAACAATTTAAAATAAAAACTGGGTCGGGTTTCTAGTACAGTTTGATATTAACTTAATATATACAGTATATAGAATGAGTCGAGGAAATTTAAATACATCGGAGATAATTATGTGAATTCTTTGTAATACTACCACTACATTTTTACATCATTGATGAGGATGCAGTTGCATTTTAAAAATTGTCTTTCTTTTAATATGAATAGGTTATATGTACTTTTATGAAGGAGTAACATTCTATCCTCTTCGATAGTAGACTTGTTATATAAACGACAACTCGAAAAACCTGATTTTTGATTAAAGTTGGAAGATCTGTCGAATTAACTTAGCCTAATCATCCTCTGATAATTTCGCAGATTGTCTGGTGTAGATTTATTATTAATAATTGTATTTGGAGTTTGTCGGAACCTATCTAGCTTGTCGTTGGTGAAAACCACTGGCCTTCTCTGGAGAATGTATTTTGTGTTTTGGGGCATTTGCATCCTTTACAGACTGGCAGGAGAGACTCAAAAGTGTGCAATTGTTAAAAGGAATAAACCAATGAAACTTATCTAGTCACATCTCAGGTGTACTAGATTCAAAATTGTACTTACAATCGGTTATTTTTATAACTCGAGAATGATACTGGTCTGGATATGAAATTAACGTGACAAATATTATCTTTAAACATGAATTTATTGTACGGGTGGTACTCTTATGTTTTTTCAAGGTGCTACCCGAATAATATAGAAATTAATTAATTAAGCAGAAGTATTTGTCCGATATAATAATCTTTTAACCGATTATGAGCTGGATAACTACCAAATTTTATTGGCCTTAGTCCATCTTTGCATGACTTAAAAGTTACGTAATCTGTTACGTTTGAGTCAAAAATAAAATAATTACGAAAGTAGAATTTTTATAATTTAATAATTATAAGAAATCAATCAAAATATTAGAAGTCACTTATAAATTTAAACTGTGTCAATGAATTATCATTTGAAAGTTTGTCATTTATTTCTTTCTCTTTATTAGAGCCAGTGTTAGACACATCTGGCAGTTAGATTGTTAAATATGTTAATGTTATAAAGGTAGTGTTACGGCACCCTCTGAATAAGCATTGGATATTTTTCTGTATTAACTGTACGGACTGTACTGCCGTACATATTTACAATTGAATCTGTATGGTCACTTTTGGCCGAATCAAACTGTTCCAAGGAACGTATTAAGTGCTTTAATGTGCATCTAATGATTAACATAGCCAAAAAAATAGACTGATAATTTGGTGGATCGTTTGGTGCTAATGCACTTGTTTTAGTTTCATCATAATTACAGAAATAACATTTCTTTTTTCTTTTGTGCTGTGTAGTAGAATTTAATATAACACTTAGAATTTTAGAAAATTATTTTCGGTTAAAGTATGAGTTATATGTCTTTATTGTATGTTGGTAAAATTTTTGGCACTATTATAACATTACTAAGCACACTTTTTAAAAATTTCAGCTAACAATTATCAAGAAGAAGCCTGCCAGAATGTATTCAGGCAGATGGAGCGATGCTGTAACAAGTGGAAGGACCAGTCTGCGACGTGTTCGGGTTTCAAGTACAGAAAAGTAACCGGGGATCCCGCTCCGGTCGGGCACATGAAGCACGCGGTGACGACATAGTGCTGGACGCCGTTCCGTAGACTAAGTACGTGATGTATGTATATTTACCGCGCAAGTTTATTTAGTTTGTAAAATGGTAAAAATTTAATATTGCGTGATTGTTTTCTATTAGCTACAAGAAAGCAACAGAAAGAAAATGTGTGAAAATTGTTTTTTACATTTATATATTGTATAAAATTTATTTATAATTGTTATTGGACTTTTAAAATTTGTTTTGAAAGCTTTTTGACTATTTATTAAAATAGATTACAAAATTTCATAATGCTATAAGCTTTTTTTAAGTGAACTGGGTGAAGATGCATCAGAACTTATTGTGGCAGTTTACAGATTTTTTGATGGATGGCCTGCTCGGTGGGAAAATTATGAAGCTGTGCAAGAAAAGCTCAAGTTGTCTAAGCATAGATTTATAAAACATTCAACAACACGTTGGCTGACATTCCATGATGCAGCATCAAGGTTAATTGAGCAGTGGGAGGGCATAACTTACTACTTCCTAAAGTATATTCCTTCAAGTAAACAAAGCATAATGTCAAGTGTTTTGTACAGAAGTATATCTTGTTTGTTGAAGATTCCTTCCATGAAAGCAGAAGTACTACAAGGCATTTCAAGTGCAGAAATTTTCACAAAATATACATCATTTTTTCAAAGAGAAGAACCTCTAATACATCTCCTGTACAGCAAGCTGTGGGACTTGCTTCTAAAGCTAGTTACTAGAATTTTGAAAGTAGATATTTTGAAGCTTGTCATTCAGTCTAAGTCTGCTATGCCTGATAGTAATGTATTAAATCCAAAGAAATTATTTGACAAGACAAATCTTTTGCCATTAGAGGAAATTATTTGCAGTGCTGAGGTTTCTAATGAGTTGAGTAAATTATCTCAAAAAGATCAATTGCATTTTCGCAGTTGCTTACAGAAACACTATGTTGTGGCTTCCATATATATGATAGAAAAAGCTCCAATTCAATGCAAACTGTTGAAATCATTGACATGTCTTCAACCAAGTAATATTAGTGAAAAAAGCACTTATAAGGACATTGTAAGCATTGCAAGAGCTCTTCCATGTGACATTGCTGAGGATACTTTGCAGGATGAGTGGCGTCTACTTCAATTTGAGCGAGTTGAGAGTGATTTGACAGACTCAACAGATGTGAGAATTGATTCTTATTGGAGTCAGTATTTTAAATTGGTTGACTCCCTTGGGAATGCAAGATATCCCAGTGTAACCAAATTGGTGAAATCAGCATTGACTCTCTCTCATGGCAATGCTGATGTGAAACGGGGATTTTCGATTTCACACCGAGCACTTCCTCCTCATAGAGCATCAATGTCAGAAAGAATGCTTAATTCACTTTTGATTGTTAAGGAGGGACTAAACATGCATGACCAAAGCCCACACCTTGTACCTATTACAAAGGATTTACTGAAATTAGCTGCCTCAGCACATAGAAATTATCAAGATCAATTGGAAAATGAAAAGAAGTTAAAAGAAAAAGAGAAACAGAAAAAAAGAGCAGAAGAGGAAGCACAGAAAAATTTTGAAGAACATCAAAAGAGAGCTATTCATGTCAAGGAAAAGATTATGGCACTGCAGCAGAGTTTAAAACAGAAAAAAGTAGAAGAAAGTGAAATACATGAGACAGGCCAGGTTTTGTTAGAAGCAGCAAAGAAAAAACTGGAGAAGGCCATTAATAGCAAGAATATGAATGAAATACGGGCAGCACATGTCATGCTTGTTAATGTTAAAAGTGTTCAAAAGCAAGAGGAAGCAAAAAAGAAGGAAGCTGAAAACATCCAGAAAAATTTTAATAAAAGAACATCATCTTTCATGACTGATTATTTACAGAAGCCAAAGACTTATTAAGTATTCATGGTTTACTGGAAATATTACAGTATATACAAAAAGTTTTAAAATGTATTTAACCATAACAATAAAAANATGCAGTGCACTGCATATGTTGATTACCCCGTTGTACCGACAGGTTATTGGTATTGTATTTGTTACGTTGTTGCCATGTGTTTGTAAGCTGATGAGGGGTCCTTGTACCCGAAATGCATACTTACCTAAATTTGATATGTGATTATTAAAGACCAAACCTTTTTTATAAAGTTCTGGTCCTTCTTCCAGTCGGCCTTGGTGTGATAAGCCCTGCAAAACGTTATACCCTAATTGTTGGGTTATCTAATTCTGTCTAATGTCTCTTTCTGTTAATTATTTCATCTGTGCCAACTTCTTCTGTTATTATCGAATATCCGGATCTTTCTTGTATAACCCACATTTTTGATTCGGTATTTTCTCCTGTTGTTCCTGCACTAGTTGTTTCTTCCGGATTAGAAAAGAAAGTTTGAAATGTGCAAACATTTTCAGATGTTACGAAGGAATTTACAAGAGACTTTTCCCTTTTATATATTTCCCATTCCATTCTTGATATATCAATGTAAGGCTTCTTTGCAGCGAAATCCAGATGTTTCCATTTTCTCCCCAATATCTCTGCCACTTGTGTGTTTCGCCTTACTCCGGATGCTCTAAGTTTTGGAAGCTCGGAGACGTAATAATGAAGGTAAGGGGACATCGGCCTCTTGGGATGGCTCGTTTCTTCTCTATTTGCATCCTGGCATACGAGCAAGTTCCAGATTCGTTGTCTTTACTTATTGACACCATTGTTGCTTTTTAATTTTTACCGGAATTTTTGTTATTGTTAACAGAGGAATCTCTAACAATTACGTAAATGTTGTTACGTTTTAACTAAAATATGTCATCATTTTTGATTAATTGCGTGACGTTAATTCAGAAAAGTATTTTAATTAATAATTCTGTCATCTTGACGCGCTGAATCAATTATTAAATGGCCGATTTTCCTCACTCTACGACGAGCTCCTGCCACTTTTCTCTGACGCTATGTCCATAATATTTTTTTTACTTTCCCGGCTGTTATACATAACAGAAGGAAAGTATGGCAATCGGTCAAAAAATGACCTCCCAAGGACTCAGAATTTTGAAACAGAAAGAAATGAAAAAAATATTAAAAAATGTTTGAATTATTTTTATTAAACTATTACATTTACTGGTTGCAAAAAAATTAAGACGTAATTAATTAATTTCAAGAAATGGGACGTTTTTGCTCCAATCTAACTTATTCCTGGCAACAGTAAAACACAATCCAGGAATCGCGCCCTCTCGTGGGACGATGATAATTAATTTTAAAGTTTTTATAACGATAATTTTAAAAGCGAATCGATATTTTTAAATGTTAAAAAATTTAATATTTAATCCTACTAACATTTTTTTAAAAAAAGCATATTTATCATTTATCACTTAATACTTTTGGCGACGTTCCACTTACGTCATCGGTTACGTTTAATAATACAGTAGAGCAGGGGTGGCCAAAACGTGGCGCATTAGACGATTACAAGTGGCGCTTCAGTTAGATCTGAGCAAAATTGCCAGATTTGGCTTTTTTGCAATTAAAAATATTATATAGAAAAATAAATTTTTTACAGTCTGTCTTGGCGAGTTCATTTGTTGCACAATTCGTTACAGTCTATTTTGAAGATAAAATGAGTGTTCTCCACATAGTAAATTACAATGTATGCATGTATTGTGAGTCTTGCGATCTTTATTTCCGATCAGTTTACAGGCGTGTAAATGGTTGAAAACATTTATTGTGATTAAAGTTATTCCAAGCTCATCTCGTTCTCGGTACCAATAATTGTGGTGCGTAGTAATCTTCACCAAACAAGACTCTGGCAGCTATAGCACCATCACCAAGCAATCACCCTCTCGTACAGTAGATCATTGCTGACTATTGTAAATTGGTGCTTCAATAAACTGTCAGCAGTTGAATTAATTAATTTATTAATTAATTCAAATGCGTGATTAAGTTATTCCCTTTTCTCCCCTAAGCGAAGCAGATTTATTCTTATCTCTATTTATCAACCCCTAACATTGAACGTAAGACTGTATAAAGTGTCCGATTTATATGGCGCATCTGAACTCGTCTGTCAGAAAATTGGCGCATTGTATGCAAAAGGTTGGCCACCCCTGA